>NC_000067.6:28829010-29031510 GCF_000001635.26 Mus musculus
AACTCAATCAGCATATTAAGAAAATGAGATGATTCATATAATTTTTAAAAAACCCAAGAATTGTTCATATAATTTAAGATTAAAATTTTATACAGTTCTTAAGTATTAATATTATTTTCCTTCCTTTCTTTACATTTTTATCATCTATATTATCAAATGTGTTTATTTCCAACAAAGCAAGAGATTTTGAGACTATTGAGATTCATTGCGTAGAAAAATATTAAAGTTAAACTGTGAATGTGAAACTATAATTTCAAAATGATTGCTTCTCCTGCCTTTTCAATCCATAGAAATTTAATTTTCTTTTTTATTTAGAGATTACGATGAAAGGGGAAATGTAACTTTGCAACAACTGTATTTTTTGATTAAATCATAAATATGGTGATTGCCTTTCTGTGCCTAAATATGTCATTATAAATTCTATGTAATATACTTTTGCTTTTGTATATTATTTTTATTCTACTTACTTCTTGTCCTGAGGTTATGTGTTAAATATATAAATTATGTTTTATTATTTTAAACAGATTTTCTCAGAGAACTATATCAATTTTAGCTGCATGCAAAGAACATTTGTAGTAATATTAATTCACAATATATTTTGTTTCAATGTAATGATCTTTAGTTTAAACAGATTTTTTATTTGAAAAATATGGAGATGAAATAAATTATTATAACAAATTTTTATAATAGAAAATGTTTTAATATGCAGAAAATTATGCATGTTAATTTCCAAAATGTAGCAGTAGGTGTTTTGGTAGCTGATTTGGATATGTTAGGATTAATTTCACAGAGTTGTTGAGAGCATAAAGTGTGCAAAACTAAGAAAGAATAAGTTTAGAAAGAAGTAACTATGCCTTCTGTTAATTCGAACAGTGTTTGAAAATCAAATAGGAAAGAAAGTGACATAAAACGACTGCTTAGTTTTTAAAAAGTCAGGACATACTACCCGAGCGCACAAGAAACTGAACAGTATGAAATATCTGGTGGGCATGGAACAAAACAGTACAGCTATGCTAGAGGGGAGACTGCAACAACTTGCATATGTGTGTGTGTGAAGTTGTCTACTGGGAAGTTTGAACAGAATTGATTATATATATATATGATATGTATATAAAATTACTTAATTTCAAATAACTCAGAAAAATGCATTTTCCTCAAAATAGTAATTTCAAATGTTACAGAAGGACTCAGTCATACATATATTAAGATATAAACCAAATACATTTGTTAATACCATATTATTAAAGTTTCCACATCTTCATCTTCCCAATTCTCCCTATAAAAGAATATAAATTGTTTTTGCTAAAAACTGTAATTCATTGTTATCATTCCCTAATAAAGGCACAGTTGTGATAATAAGCAGATTACCCTAATTATTTTCAGAAATTAGATGATACTCATCTAATAAGTAAATTGTGCATTTTATTTGAATGTGTAGGCTTATAATTCTAGCTTTAATTTATAATGTAATGACAAAAGGGAGTCACCAATTTTAGCTGACTAAAATTGTGATCATTATTTTAACCAAAAATGCTGTTGGATATTTTCAATTATTATTATTAAGTTCTTTCAACAACTTCATACATGCATATAGCACATTATATTTATTTTACACAATGCTTTCCTTCCATCATTCCTCTTGTCTCTAGTCCCTTCTTCCCTACCTAGCTCTTATCCCCATATCACATTTGCTTTACCTGTTTTCCTCTGGGATTTACCAGATTGCTGCATGTGCCTATGGGTTTAAAACTATTCACTGAAGTATGATAGTTTGCAGTCATACACAGCTGAGGATGGTAGCTTTTCTTCTAGTAGTCCACTAGTGGCATATGATTTAACAATAAAGTGTATTTTCTCAGGATTAACTAACTATTGGATGATAGGGCCTGTCTTGTACAAATCTAGGGTAGGCAATCCAAGTTGCTTTCATGTATGATTTCCTTGGCTGTGTCTAGATGGAATCTCACTGTGCCTCTCCCCATCCTTTGGCTGTACTCCTTCTGTCTCCCCTTCTGCAAGTACCCTAGGCATGCCCTCTAACTAGCTTCCTGCCATTGTGGGTACTCCACCTACCAACACCCGTGTGAATATGCAAACCTAGCATCTTTATATGAGAGAAAGCATGTAGTACTTGTCTTTCTGTGTCTGAGTCACCTCGCTCAAAATAATTATTTCTAATTCTAACAATTTACCAGCTATTTAATCATTTTAATTTTCTTTAAAGCTGAATAAAATCAAAATTTGTAAGTTTACCACATTTGTAATATCTATTCACAATTTGAAAGACAAAGAAACGGATTCTATTTCCTAGTTTTTGTGAATAGGGCAGCAATGAATGTGGTCATGCAACTTCTCTGTAATGGGATATAAATGCATTGGCTATATGCCCAGGCAAAGTACACCTGAATTATATGTCTGTATTATTTCTAGGTTTTTGAGTACTCCCCTGATTTATTTTCTAAGTTAACTATATTAGTTAAAACTTCTAAAAGCCCTGCGCAAGGGGATCCTACTACCTACAACTAATCATGATTCATTGTCACTTGCATGCCTGGTGATGGAAATTCTGACTCATTTCAAAATATAACTGTTCAGTCTACATAATATTACCTGTGTGTAGGTTTGCAAGCATGATTATTTGGCACCGTGCAACCCATTGGTATGCTCTTTTGTGGAGAAGGCAACTGATTCCACCCCAGCTGCTCTCAGTTGGCTATAGGTCTTTGTAGGATTGTGGTCTCATTTACTTTTCTCTGTCCAATTTGGCATAGTCACTGGTATCATCCATAGGTTACTAAGAGCACAGCTCAAAAAGGAGGGAAAAGAGGGTGTTCCTTTGTGTGGGGGAGGAAGATAAATACAAATGAAGATGGGAGAAGAATAAAGGGGAATAGCAGGAAGCAAGTGATTTGATAGGGTCTATAGGAAATGGGGGCTTTTATGGAAAGATGGTAAATACACAGGAAAGAGGGAGGTGAAGAAATAACAATAAGTATGTCTGAAAAGCCCACAATGACTCATATTATTAATTAGTTACTAAAAATAACCCCACTGAAATACATGTAATTGATTGGAAACATATATATAATTAACTGTGCTCATCTGGGCTCACAGACCCCTCTAAGAACCTAAGACCTTATAACAAACCCTCCAATAGTACACACATGAAGGCCTCTCTTGAGTTGTGGGCTATGACTAAGAGATTCCCAAGTCATACTGTGTATTGCTGTTTCTCTTGGTTAAGACCCAGAGGTGGAAAGTAAGTTCCAAGGCTGTTCCATGGACTCCAGAAGCAGGGACAAAGGATCCCTAATATGGAACTGGCCAAAATGACCCCTTCCTAAGGATGAATTCTCATGATACCAGAAGGTACCTTTCAAGGTTCCAAAGGAGGGACACAACCAACAATTCTATCAAAGCAAGATGCCTATGAAATACATCAATGACCAGGATGGTATGATAATCTTCCAGGTACAGTAGTGGCACATAGACCTTGCTGGTAGCCAATAGCTATCTAACTGGGGTTAAAACCTATTTAGTGTTAGTGATTTCTGGTTATCAGAAGAGAACCTGCAACCATAATTTACTAAACCAGTATAATTCCCAATGATATGTTTACATTTGTTCTTTTACCCAAACATAAGTGTTGTCATCACTTTGCCATGCAACAGACAGCCACCACTAATCAAAATGAAAAGCTGTGCACATAGTTTTAAAACTGTAAAATCCTCTGGATGAACTATTTCCCTACATCGGTATAGAATAATCTGACACTAGTTTTCTAACTAGTTTAACATGAAATCTGTTTTGTAAGATATAATAGTAACATTGACTGGATTCCTAGTTCTATTTTCTTGGAGGACTACTTCTTTCCTTCTTATCAAATGTTGTATTTGCCTTTCATGGTAAAGTATGTTCCTTAGATTTCGCAAAAGGAGGATCTTCTTTTGTTTTGTTATTAGATTCATTGTGTTAGTGTCTATTTTTACAGAGCTAATTGAAATCATAAATATTTATAGTTATTCTAAGACGTAAGTTTGTTTCAGCCATGTTGTTGAATTTATGTTTTGTTGTTGTTGTTGTTGTTGTTGTTGTTGTTGTTGTTGTTGTTATTGTTAAAGATCTTTTTGATTCAATGTTCTAGTGTTGTTTGGGTTTCTCCCATAGCCACATAGGTGTGTTTATTTTTCTCTGTAATGTGGAATAGACCTCTCCAATATTTATCATTGTGGTTGTGATGGCTATTATTGGTTGTCAAATGGACATACATAGGAAGAAGGAACCTTGATTGAAGCATTGACTCTGGGAATGCCTGTGAGCATGTCTGAGGAGCATTGGTTGAAAATGATAGAAGGTCCAGTGCCCTGGGAGCAGTTTCAATCCTGGGCTCCTGGTGCTAGATTGTCTGAGAAAGGAGGCTAAACATGAGAAGAGAAAACAAACTAAGAATAAGCTTTCCTCGTTGATCTCTGCTTCAGTTTCTGTATCCAGTCTTCTGCCTCAAGACCTCACAGATGATGGATACCAGCCTGTTATCTGAGTAACTCCCTCCTGCACAAATTTGTTTTGGTCACACTGTTTTATCACAGCACCGGGACAAAAAACTAGAACAGAAATCTTGAATCTCTGTACTCTGTTTTTCTCTTAGAATGTTTGGTTTTATAACTCTGAATTTTTTTAAAGCACTTGTAATAAATACACCATTCCGTGCTCTCCTGTCTTTAAAATTTACAGTGAATAAGCAGCTGTTATTCAGACCGCTCAGCACTGTGGCATTTTTCATAGAACTAAAGATTACCATGAGCAGGGAGGTGAGGGAATGAAGAAACACAGGGACATGTGAACACAGATTATTTCTGATAAGATGGACTGTGTTAGCTCTCTAATAAAGAAGCTTCGGCAGCCCTGAAAATCAGAATGTTTGCTGTATTTGGCTGAACGATGATAGAGGTTTAACTGATCTCAAAAGGAGCAGTCTCTATAGGGGAACGTGCAGAAACCATCCCAGTGTTAGCGAGGATAGTTTTAAAAGAACTCTTCTCGCACACACTGTCAACATTCACACAAAGCCTTGAGAAAGAGCTTGGTCATGCCCCTGAACCTCAGTGTGTCTCTGCATGGAGCCCCCAAAAAATGATTGTTCCTGAGTGGGTATGGAGTCGGGCTGGAATATTTTGATTCTTTTTCTATGCTGGTCATATAGAGCAAACCCTGGTGTGGTCCTTACAGGTGCCTAGTTGTGAAGTGGGATGTACTTTTAGTCTCTTATCAGGATAGCTAGGTGAAGCAAAACACAGTGATTGTGACTGAAGATGGAGAGGGAGTGTTTCAGTCTTATCTAATACTCCATCAGACAGTAGAGCAGGAAGGAGTTTGTTGAGGTGATAAGAGGTAGAGCTGGGGAAACGATATTTTGGGGATTTAATATAATTAAATAATGTCTCTCTTTCTTTTCCTCCTTCCAAATCCTTCCATAGTCATTTCCCTGTACTCCTTCAACTCTGTGGCTTCTATTCATTTTTTTTTTTACTGTATTACTACATTTGCCAGAATTTGTCAATTTCAGCATTGTGTTAACTGAAATATTTCAGTTTTATATATTCGTCAGTGTTTCCCCTTCATTTAACAATTTTCAAAACTCAAACACTAAAAAACAATTAATTTTGTCCAATGTCCCAAATTAATCTAATTTCTGGACAATACTGCTAATTATAGGATTCACTGGTTATACTTCAAACTTGCAGATGGCTTAGTATTAAAGCTATGTATTCTTTCACAAAGTGATAGAAAATGATATTCATGATTTGATTTTTAAAAACGTTTCTCTATTCATATAAAGCTGTACTTTTAAAAAGAGAAACAATATCCAACTTGCTTATAACAAACCTTAACATATCTTGATATATATATATCAATAAAACACACATCAGTAAAATAACTATTATATCTTCAAGATTGATTCTATAGAAACTTAACACATTTTCTAAATTCCATCCTTAAAAATACTCATAACACATGTTGAAATATCTAGAAAGTACCACATAGTAATTATTATTTGAACTCAGTGAATGTAGGATAATTTCATTAATTTCTATGACAGTCTTCAAGAGGAACATTGTAAGTGGTTGTGAAAATTTGTAATTTATATTGCCTTAACTATCACAGACACTATGGGAAGTAATAATTACCAAATTGTTTTCTTTTTCAATTTTTTAGTACCAATGCTACACATTTTTCCTTTTCCTTTTTTATGGTCATGTCTTTAAATTCTCTGTTGTTGATGTTTACTTCATTAAAGTCTTAATTGGCATCTAAATGGACTGCAGTATATAGAAAAATATTTAAGAATAATTTTCATTTTATAACTAAAGTGAATATTTTAATTTTAATATAATTTTTCTTTCAATAATTTACTTTAATATTTTTATATAATACATTTTGACCATGGTCTTTCCTTACTCTAGGAAGATTTCAATATATTATTGATTTTCACTGTATTATTACATTTTCAGAATTTGTCATATAAATATTTCACCTACATCAAAAATAAAAATATTTTTCTATGAACAGTGTAGATCTACTACTTGAATGTCTCCATTGACAAATTGTTACTTATGTAAATCAATATATACATCATATACATTGCTCATTTATTTTATTTTTAGATTTAAACTAAAATATATTATAGACATTAGATTACGCTTTTAAAATGTTTTATTAACATATTTCTAAGTTCAAGTTTTTTAATTGCTCTTATTTTCATGAGAATTATTCATACTGAAAAAGTGCATAGAAAACTAAAAAATAATATTGCCCTTACCATATTTTCATTTTAGTTTATATTCAATCTGTGGTCAAAACTCACAAATTGAAAGCATTGAAAAAACAAATCAGCAAAAATAATTATGTCTTAATTGGAGGTTTTTAACAGTACTCAATAAAGCTATGAAAAAGCCTCGAGGTTCACCAGAAATAGACAAAATCAAATCATTGGGTGAACTAAATCAACAGTGCAGACTTTAGTGTGATAATTTTAAATATTGTTCCGTGTTAACTCATAAAACCTACTTTACTGTCATTTTGCAGCAATTTCCTTCTCAGGTAAAATATGTTTGGAAAGCATATTAATAGGTGGCAACACAAAAATAATTAATTATTCACAAGAATTTACTGTACAGTAAGTAATCTTGCTTACCTGGTGTTGAAACTTGAACCTTCTTCTTGGTGTCCTATTGGTTCAAAGACTGCCATTTGTTTCTAATGGAGGCTGAATGTCACTGATCTTTGAATCATTTATTATTCTGCAGAGATAGAATGGATATTATTTTTCTCTGTGGTTCACACTCTGGTTGAATGCCGTCATTCATAAAACCCTAAATAGTAGGCATCTGATTGAGCTCTTGACTTTTAACAAAGATCCCAAAGTTCTAAAAGAGAGAGTATGACAGCATGTTGTTGTTGAGCTGTGCCAATTTAAATGTGACTGATGCCCACAGTCCCCTACATGTTTGAGTGCTTGGTTCCTAGTGGTTGGAGTATGGATGGGGAGAACTAGGGTGTTCTGGTGTTGTTAGAGGAGATTCGGGAGGTAGGCTTTGGATTTCAATAGACTCTAGATATTTTAAGGTAGATCCTTGTTTCCTGCTTGCTATTGAAGATGTGGGCTCTCTAGGCTGCTGCTTTACCTGTATACCTCCTGCTACTTCTACTCTACCCTCATGAAATCTAACCCTCTATAACCTGTAAACATCAAATAAATACATCCTTCTATAATTTTCATAAGTCCTGGTATCTTACCAAAGCAATATAAAAATAACCAGGACATTATTTCTAAATGGCAAACATTACTCAGTAGTCTCATTGGATGGATGCCCATTACATACATCCTATATGGTTGGTCAAATTTTTCAATCAAATTATGTCCATCTTTGGATAGCTCTTGATTTTTACTGCTGCCATTATAAAATGACTTAGTGTTTTCTGATAGCTTTTGATTTAAATGCTCGGATTTTCTGAGTGGAACAAAGGCAACATAGAGAAAAATATCAGGATATAAAAGAACATTGTCCTTGACAAAATTGTCAGATATACAGTTATTATGTTTGGTATTTGCCTACAATGGCTCTGCAGTTAATCTGTGCCACATCTTCATGTGCACTGAGACCATCACAGGCAGTGCTTGCCCCCTTAGCTACATGGTGAGCAGCTAGTGGACTAAATATGGACATCACTTCATGATTGATGCTTTACCTTTATCAGTTTTTCTAGGCATAAACATGAAATAATGATGCCAGCAATGTTGAATATTTTCTATTACCTCCATGTATCTGATGCATGCTAGAACCTTAATGAATATGTTAATGATAAGCAAATTATTTTGCATTGCATAGATTTAATATATATGGACTTTGATGAATTATGAATTATGTGACTCAACAGTGATTATTAGCAAAAATATCAAAATTTAGTAGGAAAATATCCTGAGAAACATGTATTTTAATTTTAACTTATACTCTATATTATTGTATAGATTTCATATGTACTGTGTTTCTAATCTACTCCATACTATACATTGGCAGAATTAAAATACTTAGTGTATTTAAGGTAAAACACTAGTTTTAAGAGCTTTGCAAACTGTAGTAGTGCTTTTGTTATTTTAAATTAGTAGAAATAATTGTGTATGAATCTTTTTAAATTAGAGACTTTCTAGTTAATTTCACCTTTTCAAAGAAATGGAAATAAACAAAACACTAGCAAGATTGTTTTAATACCCAATTTCCATAAGAAAGATGTAATTATATCTTCATAGTACATCTATTTTGACACCAAAATAATGCACCCACACAACTACTGACTCAGACCAATTGGTATGAAGAAGTTTCTGTCATGTTTTTTTCACTTATGGTGTAACAACAGAGCTATTATTTTTCCTTCATATCAAGATTATATATACCCCTATGGAACAAAAAACAAAACACAAAGCCAGCACGTAAACAGGTGTTGGTGTTTAATTAACAGCTTTTCAAAGTGATTACATGTTTTGTTATTTCTATACATGGAAGTTTGAAAGCTCCATTTTATTCTGTGCTGTTTGCTTCAACATTGACATGTGGTTACTAATTGGTCAAGAAAGGGAAGAAAAAAGTCTCACACTTGACATTTAACCACATGTTCATATTGTGAAGCATCTGCAATTTTACAAACTTACATTTCAAAAAAGATTAACACACCATTCTATTTTTATTTTGTGGATCGAGTCATTTTCAGCTATTAGTGGATATTAGTTCTCAAGTATTTCATAGGTTCACAGTGAAATAAAGGTTAACCGTTTCTCCTGGATAGAATTAACATCCATCAAAAGCATCTACTAGGCTCATTTCTTATTATTAAAGAACACAGCACAAGAGAAAGCACAAAAAGTACTCTAAATGGTATTAGTGTTTCTGGAAAAACAAGCAAAATTGAATGCAGACTTGGGGAATCAGAGAATTACATGCAGCCTTACAGGAGAGTTTATAGCATTTCACACTGATGAATTCATAAAGAAATGTGTAGAAATTACTAAGATTTCTGTTCTTGATATCATAACATTAGACATTTTCCCCCAATTTACAGTATGAAATCCAAGAAAACATTTATGTGGAAAGTTCCCAAGTTATTCATGGGTATATGGCTCCATGACTTCTGAATAATTTAATATCAAGACTCATGGTTTTCAAAAGGCATTTCAGTAGTTTATACTATTATATAAAATGATAAAATCCAAGAAACAATTACAAAGTATCTTTAGCTTCAGGTCTCCATGAAATTTCTCAAAATATGGTTAGAGTTAAAATATACTACCATTGTTTTCTTGTTTGAACTTTTAAAATATATTTGAAAAAGGAAAACTTATAGAAGAGTGTATCTATCTTTGCCTAACTTTCTAAAATAGACAACAACATAGTAAAGCAACCAGAAAGAAGGGAAAGATAGACATAAAACGAGGATAAATGTGAAGAGAACTAAAGTTGGACTGTGAAGTTAAGCAGATTTTCATTTTCTGCTCTTGACATATTTTATGGAATAAAGAAAATATTTAAGGAAAAAAAGAAAAAAGGAAATGAATGGAGCTTTTCTAATAGAAAGCATAATAGTAACAAGTCAAAAATGTATACACTGATTGAGATAGATGATTACCATCATAAAAAGGTGACAAGTCATCCTGGCTTTCAATACCAAGATCATGGTAAGTTAAGAGAAAATTATAACTGCAGTGTAGATTCAGAAAATAGGCTTGATAAGAATGAACACACAAAAATATTATGTAATTGTAGTTGTTTAAGTTAAGAAAATATGTGATAGAATTGAAGGGAGAAAAAAAGGTTACTAGATGATTTGTTATTATATACATCCGGGGAGATTAAGTTTATATGGGTGAAACTACAGCAGAGGATTCCAGGCTGGCATGTTGGTGTTCATTATTAGCATCAGGGGAGTCTGTTTGAAATTGATAGAGGATGCACCACCTGCAACATATTGCTTTGTGACTGTTGTCACTGACGATGTAACTAGACGTGCTAGATGCACTCTTGTTTGCTGTGCCTGCAGTTCATGTTCATTTTCAGAGTCATCCTAGGTACCATTTAGTCAGAACCATCTTCAGGACCCACTTCATCACTGGACATCAAAGTGTATATGCAAAAAGAGCAGGTAGAACTTCTACAGACCACTAACCTTCAATGGAATACCATTATCCACAAATGTGGCTGTTAACGTCCTAATGCTGTGGTCCTATAATAAAGTTCCTCATTGACTGGTGACCCCCCAACCATAACATTATTTTTGCTGTTGCTACTTCGTAACTGTAATTTTGCTTCTGTTCTGGATAATAATATCACTGATATTCAGGATATCTGTTAAATGTAACTCACTATGGAGTTAAAGCTGTTTTCATCCCTTAACATTATGTATATCCCCCTGCCTCAGCCTCTTGGGTGCTAATTAAATTCATGTGAGAGCATAAACAGCTAAAGAGAAATTTCAGCATGTAAGTAGCCCACTTCAGTATATTTTATTTATAGTTGTAAGATATATATTTTTTCTTATAACATTAAATTACTAAAGAAATGATTTTATTTTTTTCCATTTTTATTAGGTATTTAGCTCATTTACATTTCCAATGCTATACCAAAAGTCCCCATACTCCCCCCACTCCCCTACCCACCCACTCCCCCTTTTTTGGCCCTGGCATTCCCCTGTACTGGGGCATATAAAGTTTGCAAGTCCAATGGGCCTCTCTTTGCAGTGATGGCCGACTAGGCCATCTTTTGATACATATGCAGCTAGAGACAAGAGCTCCGGGGTACTGCTTAGTTCATATTGTTGTTCCACCTATAGGGTTGCAGTTCCCTTTAGTTCCTTGGGTACTTTCTCTAGTTCCTCCATTGGGGGCCCTGTGGTCCATTCAATAGCTGACTGTGAGCATCAGGGACTCAGATGATCACATCTCTTGTTATGGATTTCTTAATTATTTCCCATTGTGGTTGAGTCATTGTCTCCTATGATGTGATCACTGCTATACAGCTGATGTGCCAGGAAATAAACCCAGCTATGTTCTTGAAAGCAGCCCTATATAAAATCAGTGGTTCACAAAAATAAAAAAGTTACCTATAGGAAGGGTGTTTGGAAGAGAAAAGATTTAGTGAGGAGATAAATGAAGATATTGGGTTGTATAAAATTGAAATCCATTATATGCACATGTAAAAGTATCTAAAGTTATTTTTGCACACACAATTATTAGTAACATAGCATTTATATATAATCTAGCATGGAATTGAGGTATATAATTATATCTTAGGAGAAAGTGTTTCTTTGTTTTGAAATATAAGCAGTATATTTGCAAATATACTTGTAAGATATAGTTTAGGCTGTGACTTTACATTTTTAGTTTCCTCTATATTAAGGAAGATAGATAGATAGATAGATAGATAGATAGATAGATAGATACATACATACATACATACATACATACATACACATACATACATAATTTTCTGGGCATCATATATCAAAGTAAATATTGACTTATAAGCTAATAATGAAGGCATTATGGAACATAGAATAATGGGTGTGGTGCTAATCCAAACTAATGACAAAACTTAATCTGAAATAGCTCTTCTTTAGGTTAACAAAATCTGAGTATGTTTTAATGGATGGAAAACATTTATACATTTACATATGTAACACAATATATTTTCCCATATTACAACACTTTACAAATAATTTAAAACACTGAAAGTGATTTGAAATACTACTGATTAAAAAAAAACCACTTGAGTAGATGGTGACAGAATAAAACCATCGAATATTAATTTTGCTTGTTTGTTTATGAAACCATTGTGTCCACATTGATTAACCAGCAGAACATGGTTGAGAAACTTGTTAGATCAGGCTGTTCTAGCAATCTATGGCATAGAGAGTGAGGACAGCTACGAAAGGATTACAGGATGCAGCCAAGGTAATGACTAACATCAGATACTTCCTGAGAAAGAACTGTGGTTTGATTAGCGAAGTCTAAGCAGGAAATGATCACGCAAGAGCAGTCTCTGGTGCCTGCAGACACAGGATGATTCAGAAAGTTATTCAGAATACACCTAAGTGTGTGTTTGTGCTTATTGGGTGAATGCATTTTCATTCTCTAGGCATGAATCACAAACTTTGTTTTTGAAGCATTCAGATGAAATAGCACTTTTATAAATGCATATCTATGAGACAAACATTTAGGCAACTGACAAAACTTACAAGATCCCAGAACGCCACAGGGCATACACATAGAAAAGTAAATGCCCTCAGCTGGAAATGGTGGCACAGGGGTGTAATCCAGTGCTTGCAAGAGTCAGGCAGGAGGATGGCTGTGAGTTTGAAGGCAACCTAAATCACACACCAAGTACCAGACTACGTAAGGATTCATGACAAAACACTTTCTTAATAAATAATGAATTGATATGTAATAATACAAGCAAACCTTAATGGTGGAGACTTGCATCATGAATGAGAAGGAACTCCAATTTCATGAAATAAAATTTTAGGACATAATATATTTGATCTGACACTTGAAAAACCTTTGGAACCTCTTAAGGCTTTAGAATTATGATATTCATGACTCAAGCTATCAGCTGCTAGTGATAGACATAGTTGAAATGCCCTTAGTGATTAAAATAGTGGACAATATAGAAGAGGAAGACTCAGAGAGGAGGCCAGAAGAAAGACAAGAAAGAATCAAAGACACACAGATACATATACTGACACAAACAAACACACACGTGGGCACACACACACACACACACACACACACACACGGGAGGCAAGAGAGAGAGAGAGAAAGAGAAAGAGGAGAGAGTAAGAATCTTTACATCTTACTCAAATACATATGTGACATAGCAACTATATAGTCCATATATGCATGTATGTTATGCATATATTAAATTTGAATAATATGTACGTATACATGTAATACATATTTTGCATAAATACAGTGAAGGTTACAAAGAATACATGAATAGATACATATATAATAATTTCATGAACTGCCAAGTAAAATTACAAATGAACATAAAGCAATCTATTTCCATCTCCTGTTTCCTATAATCATGTATGATTTGTGTGTGTGTGTGTGAACTTGTGTATATGCAAAAGAGAAATATTGACATTGAAATTAAGAAATGGGATTGCAAGGCAGTAATGAAATAGCAAAAGAAATCACAGCATACAAGCAAATGGCTAATGCAATGGAGAATTGAAGACAGACTACAGCAGGGCACAGGTGAGGAACAAAATCACTACTGTGGCCAATATACTTTGTGTAACAGGGACCAGCATGCCTGGTGCAGTTTGAAAGACAGTACAAAGTGCCTATGAATCCTTGCTTATGATGTGGACACAGAGGTAATAGTTTCAAAGCAGGGATAACTCAGTTGAATAAATTTATCTGGAATTGGGAACAATAAAAATATAATCTCATTCCTAGTCATCTGTCTCAGTTAGGTTTCCATTGCTGTGAAAAGACACCATAACTAAGGCAAACCAATACACCATATATATGACTATGCTACATTTAGTTAAACATATTTAATGTTAACATACAATGTGGACAGAAGAAATACTTCAAAATATCTTAAAAGTAATCTGCAAAACACTAGGCAGGTAGGTGTGATTGGTGTTAAGTCTTAAAAAGGACAACATGTAATTGGGTCTAGCTTATAGGTTCAGAAGTTCAGTCCATTATCATAGAGAGAACATGGCAGTATAAAGTAAGGCACTGGAGGACCTGAAAATTCTGCATCTTGTTATGAAAGCAAACATGATAAGATTGACTCTACCATATTGGGTGGAGCATAAAAATTCACTTTCACAGTGACGTACTTTGTCCACCAAGGCAACACCTCCCAACCACTCCTTATGGATCAAGCATATTCAAACCACTGCACCATCTAAGTAGTATCACCATAGCCAAGGATAAAATGAATTTAACCTGACATAATACAAAGACATTCAGAGCTTTTAGAAAAGGATGATTGCATTTAGTGGTAGGTCTACATGTTTGAATAAAATTTGGCTTAGATAATTTTAGCATATAAATATACCATGTTTTGCCACCAAGACCATATATGCTAACTTCAAAGGAAAATATAGTGTATAGTCATCATTAACAAATCATAGTTCTATAAAGTCCTTCCCCATTTTGGGTGTTGACACATACCCATCATGACAGATCATGAGATTCAGAGGTAGGTAAATCTCTGCAAACATGTGACTCACCTGGTAAACTAAACCAATTACAAAGGAGCTGTGGCTACATAGCAAGGGCCTGTCTCAGAAAACACAAAGAACTCCCACTAATAGCATTTTGACATTGTCTATAGTTTGTTTAGGAGTTAGTGAATCTGTTGAATAATACTATCGTGCATACCATTCATACCTTTTCATACAATGCATCAATGTAGTTTCCTGACCTTTTTGGAGGGGCTCTGTGCTTTGTCAAAACTATAGGAATACTCTTTCTTTGACGATAGAAGTAGTGTTATCTTATAGATAGTTGATTTGTTTAGGAACAATAATATGTCGAGTCATACATATTTAATGTCAAGATACAATATGGACTGAAGGAAGAAGTCTGCAGCCGGGTGGTAGTGGTGTACTCAGCACTTGGGAGGCAGAGACAGGCAGATTTCTGAGTTCGAGGCCAGCCTGGTCTACAAAGTGAGTTCCAGGACAGCCAGGGCTATACAGAGAATCCCTGTCTTGAAAAAACAAAAACAAAAACAAAAACAAAAACAAAAACAAAACAAAACAAAACAAAACAAAACAAAACAAAAATGTCTGCAAAAAACTAGGCAGGTAGGTGTGTTTGGTGTCAATTTGTTATAAATATATATTCTCTCTCCTACACATATCCACCACCTTGAGAGGCTTAGCAGATGCTCACAAAAAGCAGGCTCAATCTGGAACTATCCAGAGGTCTAGGTGATAACTTGTTTTTATGTTAGTTGTGTTGAGTTTTATATTATTTACTATTTGTCCCACTGCCAATGATTCACAGATGAAAAATATCAGTAAAATTGTTCAGTGAATGGATCGAAGGTATGCCATATTGAAAAAAACCAAAGAACCAAAATCTGCATCAATACAGGATCTTCAATAGATGTCCACTGTTGTGCTGCCAAAAATTTCATCATTGAATTTCATATATTTAATTCCCCACTAGATATGAGATATCAGAAGTTAGTCATTACCACAAAGAAATTACTTCCCTTAATGTAACTTTCGCAATGATCTTCACATCATTTTCTCTAACTTTTCTCTGGTGAAATCTATACAGCCAGCTATACCTCAAACAAAGACAATTATTAAGTCATTATCACTCTCCCATCTTTAGCTTTAATAGTGAGAGACGTGGAATCGCAAACCTTGATATTCTGGTTTCTAGTCTTTATTAATTAGATGACAAACATAATGAGCTATCTATATTTGACCCAAAATATACAACTAGGCCTTTTAAATTATATTTGAATGTGTGAGTTTAAAATATTATAATTTAACATTAGAATTAAATTTTATAGTGGATGTTTTAATGTCTAGCTTGTGACTCATACTACCAATGCTAACATTCTGTTAGAAAGGTATTCTTTGTAATGAATAAGGGCCATTATATTAGGATCTATGTATTTGTTGGAATTCCCACTCTGGTTAAAATTAGCCTACAGATTTGGTGTGTAAGTGGTTGACTATAACAGTGTGAAACATGGCAGTTTAATAGGAGCATATATATAATTTTTAAATAAATATACCTATGCTACTTAAGGAAAAAGCTGGAAATTAGAATTCCTCTTGCTTTAGATGTAGCTATATAGTAAATAAGCTCAGTGGCTCATCTTTTTATTGTCAATGATTCCCCTAACAGTAACTGTCTCCGGTCAAAACCATGCTAAAGATTTAAGTTGAATTCTTTTCTAGTGGAGATATAATCAATATATTTTTCTGTGAATTACTTATTCACATGTTTTAAGCTTATAAGTATTTTGCTATTCAATGAAATATATTTCTAACAAAGCCACTTCTCTTAATTCCTCCTTGGTTATACTGCTCATGACATTTTAGATATTTTTTTTCATTTGTAATTGTAAAACTATATAACTTACTGAGAAGTATTCAAGATTAGCCTTTCATTCTTATTTGAAATTATCATAGAGCATTATCACAGCAGGGTATAGATTACACTCATTTTAATTATTCTACCTTTTGTCCTTGTTCTCAAACACATCTCTTTAGCCAACATAATCTTCAAGAATCAGTAAGTGTAATCATAATAAAGCTATTTTGATTAGGGTGGACTGGAGGCCTTGATATAGCCAAATGCCCACTCTAATATGCCTTTCCAATTAAATCATTCTGAAGAGTCAAGAAATATAAGAACTGTGGAAAAAGAGCCTGGAAACTTATCAAATTATACATATGCAACACAACACTGAATTTTTTAATGTCTTAATATTTTCTCCTACAAGAATATTTTCCCAAGAGAAAAATTCATGTTGAGTAATTATTAAATTTGTTACCTTGTTTCAAAAGTTAGAAAACTCATTTGGAATAATAAACAAACAAACAACAAAACAGGGTAGCAAAAACTATTCTCAGCAATAAAAGAACTTCTGGGTGAATTATCATCCCTGGTCTCAAGTTGTATTACAGTGCAATACTCATAAAAATTGCAAGATATTGTTATAGAAAAAGGCAGGTAGATCAATGGAATAAAATTGAAGACCCAGAAATGAAACCACATACCTTTGGTCACTTGATCTTTGACAAAGGAGCTAAAACCATCTGGTGGAAAAAGACAGCATTTTCAACAAACGGTGCTGGTTCAGCTGGAGGTCAGCATATACAAGAATGCAAAGTGATCCATTCTTATTTCCTTGTACCAAGCTCAAGTCCAAGTGAATCAAGGATCTCTACATAAAACCAAATATATGAAAACTAATAGAAGAGAAAATGGGGAAGAGGTTCGATGACATGGGCACAGGGGGAAATTTCCTGAACAGAACATAAATTGCTTATACTGTAAGATTAACAATAGACAAGTGGGACCTCATAAAATTGCCAAGTTTTTTTTGTAAGGCAAAGGACACTGTCAATAGGACAAAACTGAAACCAACAGTGGGAAAAAAAGTCTTTACCAGTCTCACATCTGATAGAGGCCTAATATCCAATATATTCAAAGACATCCAGAAGATAAAATGCAGTAGAACCAAATAACCCTATTAAAAATGGGGTACAGAGCTAAACAAATAATTCTCAACTGAGGAATATCAAATGGCTGAGAAGCACCTAAAGAAATGTTCAGCATCCTTAGTCATCAAGGAAATGCAAATCAAAGCAACCCTGAGATTCTACCTCACACCACTTAGAATGGCTAAGATCAAAACCTCTGGTGACAGCTGATGCTGCAAGGATGTGGAGAAAGAGGAACACTCCCCTATTGCTGGTGGGATTGCAAGCTAGTAGAACCACTCTGGAAATCAGTCTGGTGGTTCCTTAGAAAATTGGATGTAGTACTACCTAAGGACCTAACAATACCACTCCCGGGTATATATCCAGAATATGCTCCAACACATAATAATTACACATGCTCCACTATGTTCATAGAAGCATTATTTATAATAGCCTGAAGCTGGAAAGAACTCAGATGCCCTTCAACAGAGGAATGGATACAGAAAATGTGGTACATTTACAGAATGGTATACTACTCAGGTATTAAAAATAATGACTTCATGAGATTCTTAGGCAAATGGATGGGACTTGAAAATATCCTGAGTTAGGTAATCCAGTCACAAAAGAACACACATGTTATAAGCTCACTGATAAGTGGATATTAGCCCAAATGTTTGGAATGCCCAAGATTCAATTCACAGACCATATGAAGCTCAAGAAGAAGGAACACCAAAGTGAATACTTCAGTCCTTCTTAGAAGGGGTAACAAAATATTCTCAGGAGGTTCAGGATGGGGACAACTTGGGAGGAGGAGATAGGAGGGAGGAGGGATAGGAGGTCAGGATCAGGTATGCGAGGAGACAGGGATGATCTACAGAGGGTCAGAAATTTGAACAGAGGTGTGTAGCAATGTGAAATGGTGGTAGCCTCCAGTAAGTCCCAGATGCCAGGCAAGTAAGAGGTTCCCAGGACCCAACATGGATGAGATTACCTTAAATGCCAAACAAAGAAGAAGAAAAACTTGAAGAGACCATACTCAGAAGTTAGGCAAAGCCCCTGGTTGGGGGATGAGACCACTCACTCATCTCAAAATATTTACCCAGAATTGCTCTTGTCTAAACAAAATATGGATACAAACTGTGGGGCAGAGACTGAAGGAAAAGCCATCCAAAGACTGCCCCACCTGGGGATCCATCCCATATACAGACACCAAACCCAGACACTATTGCAGATGCCAAGAAGGGTGTGGTGACAAGAGCCTGATAAAGCTGTCTCCTGAGAGGTTCAGCCAGAGACTGACAAATACAGAGGCAGATGCTCCCAGCCAACAATTGGACTGAGCACAGGGACTCCAATGGAGGAGTTAGAAAAAGAACTGAAGGAGCTGAACGGGTTTGCAACCCCAAAGGAAGAACAACAATATCAACCAACCAAACCGCCTCCCCCCTCAACACCGTCCCTGCCCCCAGAGCTCCCAGGGATTAACCACCAACCAGAGGACCTTTGGGTCCAGTTGCATATGTAGTAGAAGATGGCCTCATCTGGCATCAATGAGACTGGATGCCCTTGGTCCTGGTAAGGCTTGATACCCCAGTGTAGGGAATACTAGGGTGGTAAGGTGGGAGTTTGCTGGGCTGTGGGGAACCACCCTCAAAGAAGCAGGGGGAGGAGGCATAGGATGGGGGATTTGTGGAGGTGAAACAGAGAAAGGGATAACAGTTGAAATGTAAATCAATAAAAGTTCCAATAAAAAAATTTAAAAAGAGGGTTAATAAACTAAGAATTTATTCCATCTGATTCGAGTTATAGTACACTGACCATTCAAGTTAGTTTTCTAAAATGCTCTCTTAATGGAGTGGTTTCTCATTCATTGCAGAAACATACCCATAATTTTTGGATGTTGGTATTTTTAAATGATGTTAAAATTTTTCTTTTGTTGTTCACTTTTTTCTGCATCAAAAAGTAAAGTAACAAGGCTCACAGAAATGCTACTATATAACTATTCTTTTTGTACAACATTTTTTACATTTGTTTATTTATATTATTGTGTTTTTAAACATAAAGAAAATTGTACTTTTATCTAACATATTTTATGCGTGTGGTTAGATGTACTCACATTTTTAGGTTTGTAAACTTTAAATTGTTTTGCTAGTAGGGCTACTGAAGCAAGTTGTGTAGCCTTTTAACCATTCTTCTTTTGTTCAGCTGTTAAAACAAGTGATTGTGCTTTAGTAAAGATTAATGATTATAGTATTCATATCAAAAGTCCAAGGACTTGGCAAATACTGTAATGATCATGTGTCAGGTGTGCTTATCCACATGTACTACTGTTAGACATTTCATTTGGCACTCTTGAATTTTGAAAGTAAGACATTGCCTTTTCTAGTTTGTTGGGGTAGCCAGGGTACCCTGTGGTAGGAGGAGAGGCCCTTGGACCTGTGAAAGCTCTATGCCCCAGTGTAGGGGAATGCCAGAACCAGGAAGCAGGAGTGGGTGGGTTGGTGAACAGAGGGAGGGAGAGAAGATAGGGGGTATTCAGAGGGGAAACCAGGAAAGGTGATAACATATGAAATGTAAATGAAGAAAATATCTCATAAAAAGACAAAAAAAAAAGACTTTGCCTTATATACTTCATGAAAAATCAGTACTTGTTTTTCATTTTCCAGATGAAACAAATTATTTAAAAATTTTTAGACTTGAAAACTGAACAATGTTGGGGTTTCCTCCATTTGCCTGAAAAACTCAGAATGTCCTCATTCTTAAGAGCTGAGTAATGTCCCATTGTGTAACTGAAACATATTTTCTGTATCCACTTTTCTGTTGTGGTACATCTGGGTTGTTTCTAACTTCTGCCTATCACAAACAAAGCTGCAATGAACATAGTGGAGCACGTGTCCCTGTGGTATAATGGGGCATCTTTTGGGTATATTCCCAAGATTGGTATAGCTAGGTTTTCAGGTAAAACTATTTCCAGATTTCTGAGGTGGTGGTGGTAGGATTAGAGACATCCTTAGTAGAGATGGTGGGAGAAGTTATGATGTGGAACAGAGGGTAAGCCAGGAGGAGGATAAAATCTGGACTGTAAAAAATAAATAAATAAATAAATTAATTAATTAATTAATTAATAATACCTGGAAAAAAACCTGAATAGTGATTCACCTTATCTCTATGCTGAAATATGCCATATTGGTATACTCAAGAGAAAGAAGAAATAGAAAATATTTTGATTAAACTGGATTTTAATTGAAAATGAAAAAAATCTGTGTATTAAAGAACACAGAGAGGCAAAGAAATTATATATATATATATATATATATATATATATATATATATATATATATATTCTTAGTAAATACATATACATATTTCATTCTTAATATAAAATATAGGAGCTATTTTTTATTTATTTGTATTTAAAAGACATGACAATCATTCATTCTTTTGGCACATGTCCTCAATCCTAGCATCCTAGAAGCTTACTCAGGAATAGCATGAGTCTAAGAACTAGGTATTAGGGTATAATAACATCTTGGCTGTCATGGACTTGTTTAAAAAACCACTCATCAAAAAATTTTAAAAAAGAATATGAAAGAATCACAGAGAAAAGTCATTTTAGATGAAGTTTTCATTGTATTTCTTGTTCTCATTACTACTATTATTATTATTATTTTTATTATTGATGAAAATTAATTCTAAGGAATCTGTCTTTCTCACAAACATACAGCAAAGCACATTTTCTTCTCTGTCATTTGAGATCATTTCTATTTTTATCTATTTTAGTGTTTGGTACTGTGTTGTGCATTATAGTGTTTTTTTATACACTTAAATTGTTTTGTCTGCTAGATGTGAATACCAAGTAGCCCTGAGTTTAGAAATGAATTTACTTATTGCTAAATAAATATTTCTTTAATACAAGGTCTCTTTCAACATAAGTTCCTGACCCATTGGCCTTTCTCTGGTTTGCACAACTGACTGAAATATAACTCTTTTATTTTATTTTTCCCGAGGTTAATAAGATCCCATCTTCATTTCCGTTTTGTACATTGGAAATTATACATTTACTCTGTGTAACATGTTCAAGTAATCTAAATCTGTTAAAATACCAATATAAAACATAAAACCATATAAATTATTGTTTGGAGGTGAATAGAAACTTATTTCTATTTTTAAAAATCAGCAATTTAATTACATAAAATCAAGGATAATTTTCATGTCTGTTTCAGACCACAGTGAACATTACATGAACTTACTTTGAGAATATATTACATTCTCAAAACTTATTACAGCAGTTAAAATGCTCCAAGTTTATCTACAGCTATCTATCTATCTATCTATCTATCTATCTATCTATCTATCTATCTATCTATCCATCCATCCATCCATCCACCCACCCACCCCTATATCTATCTATCTATCTATCTATCTATCTATCTATCTATCTATCTATCTATCTATCTATCTATTTTAGAGACAGATTTCTATGTGTTTCCCTGGCTGTCCTGGAACTCATTCTGTAGACAAGGCTGGCCCTAAAATCAGAGATCTATCTGCTTTTGCCTCCAAGTGTTGGGATTAAATGCATGGGCAACCACCACCACATGGTTAACAGTTATTGATTTTAGAATGTGAGGGAATCGATAATAATGGGACTCCTCAATTCAAGTAAAATAGTTCTCAGATAGTAGAAGTGCCTATGAAGGTGAATGCTGACTCGTGCTTACTCTGTTTTATTATTCTAATTATTTAAATGCAACACGGCAGCTAAGACTCTAGTTACTCCTTTGGAAACACTGTCTATAAAGAAAAACGGTGCTCATTCATCCACTGGCAAGTGTAACTAAATTATGTGGCCCATGTAAGAGACCTTCTCTGCTTTTTAGAGTTTAAAATTTCTTTCAGTCCTAATCTCCCAGGGACTTGGGACATCTAAGAAAATGCTGAACTGAAATGGACTTGAACATCCAGGTGATATCTGCAGAAGCTTAATCTGCTTTTTGTTCCTCTATAGAGCTAAAGATAAAAGAGAATGAAAAAGATTGTAAGGTAGTGAAGAATAAAAGTCAGGCACATGGAGAGACTCTGAATTCAATTTGTTTTGTGGATCACCCATGCACATTTGATTGAAATTGAACTCTAATATTTACAATGCAGAATGCAATCAACAATTAAATATGCTACCCATTGCAATACTTAATTGAGATAATATAGTATGTTAACATTGTTACTATATAAGTAATGGTTCTGGAAGCTGTTATTACTGGTATTAAATTATAGGTGGTAAGGGAAAGCTATCTCGTTCACTATGAACATAAATTGCAAGCATCAGACGCTGGTTTCAATCTGAAACTCAAACCCTAAATCTCTGACAAATTAGTTGGAAAACAGATAACAAAATTTACTGGCAGATAGTTAGATACACAGAGGAACTTTTACTTCCCCTGTCTCATAATGGCAAATATCTTGTCAAAATTATGTAAAAAATTTGCTGCAAAATTGTGAAGGTGTGTGTGCATTGTTTTAAAAAACATGTATACATTGTTAGTGATGGAGCACCGATATTTATTTTAGTTTTCACTGATAATAGTTTTATTTTGTTCCACAAATTACAGGTAGTAGTTAATTTTACCTAATTCCATGATTTGAGTTTGTATGCAAAAAGAATTTCAGGAAAGGTAGCATGCCATAGGAACATAACCTTTAGTGTGCTCTCTAATATTTTAAAGCTAATTGCTCTCAGCCAGTACCAATAATCCTGCAGGGGAATTTATAGATTCATTGCACAATCTATACTCTCACATTCTGTTGTTTAAATTATCAGATAGCTATGTGGTACTATGACTGAACAGAAGGCATTGGCTACAAACAACCTCACAACTACTTTTCCAAAAGATACTTACAAGATTTCAAATATTTGAAGAGAGCCTTTTAGTTCTGAAGTTTCTCGAAAAGGTCATGAACCTACATCACAGTGTGGAGAAATTTTAAATATGCAAGTGACAGACAGGGGTGGAAGTCTCTTTTTAGAAAATTAATATGTTCTTTGACTCAACTCAGTTAATTCTGTTATTTCAAAGACATGGCATATATGCTGACTAGTCAACAATATAACATATAGTGATTGCAATTGATTTTTATTGTCAAGATAAATTTGGTTAATAGAAACATCACTAGTGAACCAACCTCACGTAGTTTGCAAGCAGAACTTGATCACAATATCAAGAGTTCCAAAGTTCATAACATAGCACTTGATTTCTTCATCAATTGGCAAAAGTAGAATCAGAAGTTTTGACTGTCATACACACACATTCCATTTCAATATTATGGGTGTCCACTGAGAATAATTATGGAGGCAATACACATATGTGTATATGCATTTTTAAAGTATGTACAAGGGTCAGTGTAGAAAAGAATGAGCATGACCTTGCCTAGAGATACTTCAAGTGTCTGAAATGTTTTCTGTGTAATTCAAGAAAGATACACTTTTAATGCCTTTCCTCTGTCTCTTTAAAAACCTACAAACTCAAAATTCCTTTGAGCTGCTTTCTTTGTCTATGAGCTTCTCTCTTTTCTATGTGCTTAATGTTATACAGAGTGTGTGAAAGTAATGTGTAAATAAAATATATGTGATTATACCCAAACTGAGGTCCAAAGACTTATTCTATCAATTTAAGATCCATTTGATTAAGCAATGAATAAGATATATTAATTTCGAATTATGATGTAAGATAACTCCTTAAGACATCCATTATGAAAAATCCACTTTTTAAAGACTTGAAATGAAGTACCAAAATTACTCATTGCAATTGAATAGATTAAAATATGGCAAATTATACTTAACCACAAAATTTATCAGATGACATTTTAGTGCTTACAGCCTGAAATATTATAATATTAATATAATATTAGAGTCAGGATTACCTTGGGATAAAATAGTCTCTAGTATTTCCATATATGAGAGAAAGACAGTGGGCAAGTTAGGGTGAAATATTAAGGACTATCAGTTTATGTGCAGGGCCCTAATATCATTAAAATAAAATAGCAGGCCTGAATCTTACAGGGAATCAGGTTCACTTTATATTCGAGTATGTTGTCCCATATTAGGTGCGCTATTTTTATTAGTTTACCTTTTTGCAAAACCACTAACAGCTATGGAATGAGTACTAAATGTTCCTCAAAGACCCACCCACTCCCCCATTGAACATTCTGTCACCAAGTTTGGCATCAAAGAAGAAATATATGGTGATGACAAGAGGTTTTAAGATGTGGGGCTGTGTGAATGTTCCTTCCTTTTTGTCTATGTGACCTGAAAGGAGGCTAGTGATCCCCAAGTTTATTTTCTGTTCTCAAGATGTGGATGCTTTGCTCTGTCATGTACCATTTTATATCCCCACAACATCCCCAAAGCTACCAAAATCCTGTCCTTCAGGACAGAAGCCATCAGAATCCCGAGGAAAGCCTTTACTCTTGAACAAATTTCTTGGGTCTGGAATCTAATTATAGTACATGTGGTTTACTAATATTAAAACACTCTAAGAATGTCATGTTGTATTTTGTGAATTGATCATCTGACATTGCTTCAAAAAATGCACTATAGATTTTTTTCAAATAAACTATGTTATTTTGATCATCTATTACTACACCACTCCATTTTAAAATGATATACAATTAGACATTTTATTTCAATGAAAATATGTTATATTCACTCTCCTAAATCCTCTTAGTCTTCTCTTGACTTTTATAACTGGTTTTCTATAAATCCCATTGACCTACGATTAGTATAGTTACTTGGTCTATTGAATTTTGTTCGTAAATGAATCTTTAGTAAGTGCAAACTCAGCCATTCTTTAAGGAACATCATTGATCATATCCTTAGTGTTTTCAGTTGTTTTCTCTTTGAGTTTAATTAACTTAAACTTCATAACATCCTTTTATTTTCAATAACACACTTGTATTGTTATGCATCAATTTCCCACTTGCTAAGTCAATACTGTGGTTTGCTTTCTAACTTCAGAATCATCTGTTAAACCAGTTGTTGCTTCCTGTGTATAAATTTCCTGTGGTTGATTTTCCATAAGTTATAATTATGCTGATATATACTTGTAATATAAATGGAGATAAGTTATTGAACTGAGTATGTTCTGAAATATTAAAATTTTACAGTGAAGGCCATATTTAATATGGAGTGATTTTCCATAGTCTCTAATTTACTTTACACATAGGCTATGCTCTTTTGTATGTGTTGAACGGTGATAAGAAACATCCCTCTGCATTTTGATCTCCTTATTCTGCATAGTATTCTCCTGGAAACATGATTCTATTACCTACTGCACTCTCCCATACCACCACCAAGTTGATGTGATTGAACTTTAAGGGCTCAAGGGAGTGTTTTTAAAGATAAGTCTGTATGGAAACAACTAAAGCTAAATGTGACAATAAAGTTGGGAGTGTAAGCTACGGGAATCAGTGTTCTTAAGGGAGAAGAATGAAGTTAGGAGGGGAAAAAAAAGAATGAGAATTTTTTTCTGCCACTCATTATATACTTACGAATACATACATCACATACCACTTGGGAATACATTATACAAAAAGGAGGAGGAGGAGGAGCAGGAGGAGGAGGAGGAGCAGGAGGAGCAGGAGCAGGAGGAGGAGCAGGAGGAGGAGGAGCAGGAGGAGGAGGAGCAGGAGCAGGAGGAGGAGCAGGAGAGAGGAGGAGCAGGAGCAGGAGGAGCAGGAGGAGCAGGAGCAGGAGGAGGAGCAGGAGGAGGAGCAGGAGCAGGAGGAGGAGGAGCAAGAGGAGCAGGAGGAGGAGCAGGAGGAGGAGCAGGAGGAGCAGGAGGAGCAGGAGGAGGAGCAGGAGGAGGAGGAACAGGAGGAGGAGCAGGAGCAGGAGCAGGAGGAGGAGCAGGAGGAGCAGGAGGAGCAGGAGGAGGAGCAGGAGCAGGAGCAGGAGGAGCAGGAGCAGGAGGAGGAGGAGCAGGAGCAGGAGGAGGAGGAGGAGCAGGAGCAGGAGGAGGAGGAACAGGAGCAGGAGCAGGAGCAGGAGCAGGAGGAGGAGGAGCAGGAGCAGGAGGAGGAGGAACAGGAGCAGGAGCAGGAGCAGGAGGAGGAGGAGCAGGAGGACGAGGAGCAGGAGGAGGATCAGGAGGAGGAGGATCAGGAGGAGGAGCAGGAGCAGGAGGAGGAGGAGGAGGAGCATGAGGAGCAGGAGCAGGAGGAGGAAGAGTAGGAGGAGGAGGAGGAGCAGGAGGAGGAGCAGGAGGAGGAGGAGGAGCAGGAGGAGGAGCAGGAGCAGGAGCAGAAGCAGGAGCAGGAGGAGGAGGAGCAGGAGGAGCAGGAGGAGGAGGAGGAGGAGCAGGAAGAGGAGGAGCAGGAGGAGGAGCAGGAGGAGAAGGAGCAGGAGGAGGAGCAGGAGCAGGAGGAGGAGGAGGAGCAGGAGCAGGAGCAGGAGCAGGAGCAGAAGCAGGAGCAGGAGCAGGAGCAGGATGGGAATGGGAAGGGAGAGGAGGAGGAGGGGAGGAGCCATGAACATGAAAGAGAACTGGGCTAGGTATGTGAAATAAATTTGAAGTGAGAAAAGGTAAGAGAAAATATGTAATTATAATCTCAAAATATTAAATTATAATTTTAAAACATAGATCCCTTCAACTAATTAATTTTGGGGAAAAACTAAGCTAATAAAACAATGAATGATTTGAAGTTTTGAGATGGGCTTTTATGTCAATTTAATTTGATGCACACTTACTTTTTGAAAAATTATGGATACTCATGATATGAAACTCCCTCTTAGTGAGAATAATGAAAGACAGAAACAAATCATGAATGTTTACAACAAAAAGCTCCAAGGGCAACCTGGTACCCTGAGCTTAGATTTCTGGCTTTGAGATTTGTAAGAAAAGGCATATCTGAGCGTTTTGTTTTCCTGTTTGTGGTTGTTATAGCAATAAGACCTCACAAGGACATGGGTGAAGTGGAAACTTCTAGTTCTTGAGGAGAGTTTGTTATGCCAAATAATGTTTTGCTGGGGCACACCAGTGAAAGGATTTCTTGCTAAAACAGCCACATGAAAGACTCTTTTCCTGAAGCAGACACAAGTGATGTTTGGATAGAGCAGACAAGTGAAAGGACTTATAATGGAGTATACAGATAATCCCACAGACAGTGGGAGGGGCACTGAGCTTTGGTTTGCTTTGCTCTTCCATAGTATTCTTCCCTAAAGACACTCATGTATTGTTTCACTTAACATAGTATTGTGAAGTATTATTCATTGTCAATGAATGATAAAGCTACCATTGAGATAAACTTGACCAAGAACTGCTTGTAAGGTTCCTGTGGCAGATTGCTGCTTCTGCAGCTTTGCCTCAGGTTGTTTGACAAGCCTCAAGTTTTCTTCAGGATTGAACTACAGCTCCCTAGTGTCTGCTTGGTGAAAGGACTGGGCTGTAGCTGCAGCTTCATGCCTGGGATCGGCCTGCCTAGAGGACTGCTAAGTTGTGTTTTGTGTTTGCTACTGAACTGAACTGCTGCCCAAGAAGATCGAGCTCCCCACTAAAGAGCTATTGCTGAACAGGTCCACTTGGCCCATATCCTAATAACTCTGCTACCTCTGTTGGGTGGTGGGCTAGAGGAGAAGTTGAACTTTTATTAAAGTTAGGCTGCAAAAAAATCTGTGCCTACACACAGGGAATTTTCATAAGAACATAACAAACTTGTTCTACAAATACACAAGTGTATTCCCATAGTTTCTCCTACTATCCTACTAAAATGACATGTTGGAAATCTTTACAGGGCAATGTCTACAAAACTGTCCTTTTACATATAAATATGCCCCATTTGGAAAGAAGTGGATTTAATTTTTAAAGTCCATTGATATATTTATTTAAAATATATTTGCATTGCTTTTTTCTTCCAGTTTCTTACTTGAGTTCCTCCCATAGCTCCACCCTCCAGTTCCTTCCATGTCCTCACCAACTCAGAAATTGATAGCCTTTTCTCTTCCATTTTGTGCATGTGTATTTATGCTGCTGCATCTATTTTTGTTGTTTTAGTCATATGGTTTCAGGGGTTACCATTTTACATTTCCTAATCATTTTGAAAGTTCTTCAAAGAAAGACTAATTCTCTTTCTTTCTGAAATTATTAGTTGCTTAGAACTCTTTATTTATGGATCCCCATAAGATTTTCCCCCTTTTGCATTAATGTGTCTATTGATATTGACATGACTCAGGTCTTATTCATACAGCCATTTTTATGGTATATAAATCAGTAAAAATGTTGCATTCTTATTTCAAGTTACAATGCCTTATGTGTCTCTTATAATATCTTCTTTATTATTGGGATTGGTGACCTGTTCTTTTTATTAGTTCATTCTATTCTATATTTAAATGATAAATGAAAGGATAAATGTAGAGAAACTCTGCTAACTAATGTTGAAGTCCACCATGACAGGATGCCTCTGAGCTCCACACAAAGCTCTCTACTTCCTTGTTAGCATGTTTCCTCCTTCTCTGACCTTGTTCCTGAAATTCTAAGCCCCCATCCTACGCTCTACCTGAGTAAAGTCAAGTAGCATAAAACCCTGGGATTCTCCAGGTTAATGTCCTCTCTAGGTAAGCCCTGAATGTTTAGTTATTGAGCTTTACTTTCCTAGCATTCCTCCTTGCAAAAGGCATTTAATCCCTCGTTCACCCTGAGCAAGATATGTATGTCTTCATATTTGAAATCAAATAAAGCAGTTTGGACAAGCAAGGGCCTCTTCATCAAGGACAACAGTACCTAAATCTCAGGGAGAAAGAACTCCTCTGCCTCCCAATCCACCAAATGCTCATCACTCCTGGGGTATCAAAGGTTTTGCTACCTACCTGGGCTCCTCTTTTTCCTTGTGCATGGTGCTTGGGCACCCTGAGGGGAATGGTCTACCAAGGACTTAGCTTCTAAATTCCAGCAGTATGCCAGTGACATCTGGGTACATAGGAGACTGGTAACCACAGCAATCTTCCCAGACTTTCCCATGGAGGATAACAGGGATTGAGCATCCACTCATAATGAACTGTTTCCTGCCTCCCCTGAGTGGTATTCCTGCTCCTGAAGTGCTCCAGGCACCCCAGCAGTGAGAAAGACACGCAGCCCAGATGATAAGCGAGGAAATATGCAGATTAATCACATTTATCCATCACTGGACTTGTCAAGGGTGATTTTGCTATCTCATGGCTGTATTTAAAGGAAAGGTACATGAGGTAATGAAGCATTGGTTGTAGGCCGCCTGTGGCCACACTAACTGGGTTCCTGAGTGGGAGGCCGGAGCTATATGGGAGAGAACGACAAGAGAAATAATGGAGGCCAAGACACATTTCTGTTCAAGGCCCCCAAAGTTTACTAAGAGTCTGTGCTTATAAAGGGGGGAGGCTCATTCCTTCACCAATCCATTCTTGGCGCCTGTTGCCAGCCTGTAGGCGGATCTGCTAGATACCGATCTGCTGAATAGCTCAAGAGCCTCTCAGCAGCTAGCAGTGTCTTGGAGAAGAGCACAACAGCCCAGGTGGTCTCATTCTCAGTGGCAGCAAGGTCAAAGTCTGAATCAGCCTGCATCAAGGCTGGGAGAGTCTACAATTGGTGAAGCTCCAGCTATCCAGGACCAGGTCTATTAGTTGACTAAGGCTTAATAGCAGAGTATACAATGACCACGCAATTCTACCAGTACATTGACAACTGCTTGTTAATCTGTTTTATCCAGAGTGGATACCCTATTGACTTCGAAACAAAACAAAACAAAACAAAACAAAACAAAACAAAACAAAATGTAAGAACAAAAGAGGAAAAACCTCAACACTATGCTGATGGACAAAACAAAACATTTAGAAGACATACAGCAGGAATCTGAACCCTGGTAAATTTAGAGGGTTTCCTGGCAATATTACTTTGCATAGTCAGGTGTGTCCAATTGAATCTGAGAGTTTTAATAGGGAGAGTCTGTAGTATGATCCACCTGGTGACCAATGTAAGAAGACATGACAAAGCAGCGAGCTAACTGAAATCAAGTGCCAAGAGTAAGACAAACTTCAGCTTAAGTCAAAGAATCTCCTGGTGGTTAGCCAGTCCACCAAATCCCTTGAGAAAAGCAAGTGAAAGTGTTCTGATAGGATAAAGAACTTCCAAAATGATGAGCAAATAGAAAGCCACGAGTACAGGATAGAATTCTCAAGATCCATGGTATACCTGTAAAATGTGCCCAAATGTTCAAGGAGGGCAGAATGGGCTGCCCAAATGGGAGAATAAAAATAAGTGTTTGGAATAAAAGAGTAATGACACTGTAGGAAATTAGTTTGCAGAAGTCAGAAGAGAGAAATATGTCAGAAAGAGTCAACACAGTCAAATATCTACACTAAGGTATATACCACATTTAAATGGCAGGAAATCAAAGATAAAGAATATGTCTTTTAAAGAAAACTAGGAAATAAAAAGAAATCTTACCAATAAAAAACACATTGAAAATTATATCACACATATCCTTGGATGCCATGCACATAAGAATAAATGCAGGAATGTATGGAACATGTATAAGAGAGAGCCCAACAATATAAGCATCTATGCTATTCAAAATTATGTTTCAAAAGACAGGGAAAATTCAATTTTTCACAAATTGCTTATTAAATTACGGTAGTAGAATTTTCCTAGAAGAAAATTTACATGGAAATTTGTGAAAGAAAGGTCATAATATAATTCTGAATGTGTAGAACTTTCAAAATAAAAAAGCACAGAAGAGAGAGTAGTTGAAAAAAAACAATTTTATTAATTGAATCTAATAGATTTATTTTTAATTTAGATATGCTAGCCAAATTAACCAACTATTGAGAGTTGTCCTTTGGTCTAGAGGCCATGGCACAAATTTTCCTGCGCGCGCGCGCGCACACACACACACACACACACACACACACACACACTATGCATATATATTTATATATATGCATATATATGTATATACATATATGTATATATTTAATTATGAGAACTAAAATATAGAATTCATCCTTAAAGCCTGTCATAAGAAAAAATGATGACCTAATATAATATTGCCTAAAGAAAAACCAAAGATAACACACATATAGACCACAAATGAAGTAGGATTACAGAATTATAAGAATATATGAGGATTATCCCAATAAATTTAAAAATTTGAAGTATGAATGGCATGCAAATGCATCTTTATTAAAGTGTCCATGATCTACCATGTGAATCAAATCCGCATGTCATAAGTGCCACATCAGCTTATACACATTACTTGGGAAAGCAATACAGTTTAGCTGCTCTGGAGGCTCTATTGAGGATTTCTTACAGTTCTAAACACACTCCTGCAAAAGATTCCAGTGATGATTTCCTTGGTATTAAGAACAAAATTCAATTTGGGGGTAACACCCTCTTGTAAAGTCAATCATTGAAAACTGGTAACTTAATCAAGACTACATTTTTATGCAAAAGTCAAAATGATAGAAGTTAAACATAGTTCATAATCAGACATTCAGTCAGAACTAGCCTGCTTTATCCTGATTATGAATAAGTGCTTTGAAACCTTACCATGTGATTAAGATAGAGAACTCTCAGTTTTTGTGCATTGCTGCCATATTCTTTAAAAATAGCTAATTAATCTGGAGAATGCCACATTTCAAGACACATATATGATTTATTTGGTATTGTGTTCATAAATTAGTTTCTAAGCAAAAAATGTGTGCACACTAGTTTTTGTGAAGAAATAATTTTTGACATTGTGGTTAATATTAATTTATATATAAGAAATACTATACATCAAAATATTAAATATTTTAAGGGAGTAACTTAATATTGCCACAGTGCTAATTATAACTAATGATGTATGAAAAATATTGATTTTCACTATTTTACAGGTTTAATATTAAACAAACAAACATTCACTTAAATATGGTATAAAGTTTCTTCTTCCAAATTTTTCTTCATAAAATTTCATATAACTAATACACATATTAATTTGTACTATACTTTGACATAATATTTACAATTACTACATATCTGTAATCAGTACTACTTGAAATGTATTGTTCTTTTTTATATTAATAAAATTGTTATTTTTAAAACAATTTAGTAGAAAATTAATGTGAAATGTACAGGGTTATCTAAATCAACTATACTTAAAATTATACTCTACCTAACAATATTTTAAATAAACATCCTCTGACAGAGTCTACTTATCACAGCTATCTCTCCCAATTATTACCAACCCTGAGAACTTAAGCCTTTTCTCATAAGAAAGCCAACAATTTAAAATACTTATGACCTGTTAGGGATTTTAAGATTAAGAATATTATTATCCGTGGATTACTTTCCTACTTATTAAATTGTGCACGTTGGGATAATGATGAACATAGGGATAACACATTCTCACTTAAGGACAAGTGAAATTCCCCAAATGTTGCAGTAAGTAAATGTAAATTATTTGAAATTTCATAACCACATTTTCCATACAAACATTAAAAAATATATCCTTTGCTTTTAGTAGTTAATTGGTGTAAAAAAGAAAAGTGACACTGAAAGTTTAAACAGAAATTTCCTCAAAAAAATTACATCCTTTAGGTGTCCAGGAGCTAGAAATAAGGGCCATTGCTATTGGGCTCAGATTGAGGCTTAAGAGAAACATTGGATAAATGACCTCATTTGTCCAGTAAGTATTTGAACAGATCAAAAAGAAAGTGTCTCAAGTACCATTGAATTGCCCACCAGAAATTAAGAAACCTTTGACTTTCCTACCTGAGGTTATTTCAAGTAGTCATCCTTGTTTCCATTAGCAACATACATATCTGCTTGATATCTGTCAGCATGTGCCCTACTGATGGAGCATTCCTTTTCATAAGAGATGCAACTTTGTTGACTTGAGATTTGTTTGTACTCTTTCATTCAAATATTAGGTTGGTAAATCTTATAGTGCACATACATTAAGAGTCTTGAATATGTTCAAAACTTCTTTTCAGCATGTGCACAAGTACATGTGTGTGAGTGTGTTCATGTGAGAGAGAGAGACAGAGACAGAGACAGAGTGGGGAGAGGGAGAGGGAGAGGGAGAGAGAGAGTTGTGTGTGCAGACACCTGCAGAGGCCATAAGTGGGCAACAGAAAGCGAGTAACTGGAATTGCAGATTATTGTATGAGGAAGCAATATTATGTATACTGCATAAGCAAAGAGCATGTGCTCTTAACTCCTGTGTCATCTCAGAACCAAGACTGCTACCTTATGTCTACACTTTATTGCTCTCATTTTAGGTTTGTTTTCACTGTTACATTAAAAAATATAATTCTTTAATTTCTTGAGATTAAAATATAATTACATAATTTTCCCCATCCTTTTCCACCATCCAAATTCTCTCATATATCCACTTTCCTTCCTTGCTTTTTCAAATTTTGACATCCTTTTACATAATTGCATATATATATTCAAATGCGTGTGTTCTGTTTATTATATATATATATATGCAATATATGTTGAAAATACATTTCTATATATTGCATATATGAAAATCTATGTATATATTGCACATGCATATAAAATAAACAAAACAACATCTACATGTATGAATATATATGCATATATATCTAATTATGTACATAGGAATATATATTCTTGTGTGTGTGTGTGTATCCTGTTAAGTTTGTGTAAAATTACCTGTATTCATGATTATAGGGGTGACCATTTGGTCTGAGACAACCTATGGGACACTATTTCTTCAGTTTGCAGCATCCGTTTGTTGGGTGGAGTTCATTGTATAGGGCTGAGGCCACTAGGGCTTTTCCCTGTCCATGGTAGCCTTTTCATTGTTGTTGTCCTTTTTCAGCTCAGGTTTGGACATTATGTTGCTGAAACTTCATGAGTGGAGAATCTAAAATTTTTAGGAGACACCGACTCTCCAATCCTCTGGCTTTTACAACTTTTCCATCTCCTCTTCTGCAATGATCTCTGAGACATAGATGGAGACATTGTATTGCAGATATATCCCTTCACACTGTAATGAACAAAACTGAATTTTGATTCACTGTGGTATCCTGTTAAATGAAATAGTTCCTTCATGAGTGCTGAGGAGTACAAATATGTACACATTAGGGCAAATACTTAGACTACTGTTTGAGATTTTGCTAATGATTTTAGTTTTTCTTTCAAACACTGTGACTTCACTGATGCTGTGTAGTTAGTTAGGTTTCCAGTGCCAGGTATCTCTTCTCAGTTTTTGAGAATGACATAAGTCTAATTAGACAGATGTTGCTTAGCCAAGATTGGATTTATTGTGCCATGCTGGTCAGATACATCATAGCTGCATAAGACTCCTTGCCACTTCCCTTGTTAGAATCTTGAATGATGACATTTGATACTATGGAAGATAGTCCTCGGGAAGCAAATTTAAAATCAGTTCCAGTTCAGGATATTGTGTGACTTTTGTCTTAAGGGCATTGTATTTACCATAGGTAATTACTTTCCCTATTCCATGGGGTAGCCAAAGGCAAAAGCAAGAGTATGAAATACTTTAGAAGTCTCTTGAACAATCATGATGAACAAGTGAAAAGAATGTTTCTCATCTTTTTTGTTGGGTGTTATCTTAGATGGGGTTCTGCTCTTCAAGAGACCATTGTCAATACAGATGGGAAATTGTATTTAAACAGTATATGCTTATTTATACACCAAATTATGCCTATTTTGTATTATTTCCCATTCACGATAACCTCAGGTAAAATGAAATATCTAAGAATTTGCATAATCAAGTTGGAGAAAAATCTTCACAGTGAGTTTTAACCACTGAAGGGAAAGATGGGAAAAAATATCAGAAAATTCAAAGCTATCTCATAGTAATAGATTGGTAGCAGCAATGACCACTTGAATTAAAGCTATTTAGATATGCAATGCAATCACAACCCAAAGAAACACACACACACACACACACACACACACACACACATATACACAAAGAAATGAAAATCAAAAATTGATAAAGAAAGGTTCAAGAAAGGTTGTTTTTGTTTTGTTTTTTCCCCTAAACAAAATCAGGGCAACAAACATCCTTAAGAGAAGTATGGAGTCTCTTTTGTGTGGCTTTTTATATCTAGTTAAACTACATTAGCGAAAACTGCTTTTATTTTCCCAGCAGGAATCAGTTGCACATAGTTTCTTTTTTAATAGTGATAACCGATGTCCATTTTCCCATATCAATGCTCAGAGATCTCATCACTCTAAAACATATACAAGATTTGTTCATGCTACTCTAGTCTCTGTCTGTTTATATCCACATCAGTCCTGCTGTGCCTGGATGACATTATTTTGTTGGTGTCATTTATCACCTTTGGTTCTTACAGTTTTTCCAACTCTTCTTCTGCATAGACAAGGTGTCATGAGGGTAGGTGTTTGATGAAGCAGTGCTTCAAAGTCTCTTATTCTTTGTACATTTTTGGTCTATGGACCTTTGTGTTAATTTCTATTCATGGAAAGAAGGAACTTCTATGATGTAGCTTAATCAAGGCATTGATCTTTGAGTATAGCAATTTGTCATTAGCAGTCATTTTAATACAATATCATTCTTCACAGAAACAAAAAGAAAACGATTCCAAAATTCATACGGAACCACAAAAGACCATCAATAATTTAAAAAATCCAGAGTAGAACGAACAACATTGAAAGGATTGCCATTCCATTTATCAAGATATATAACAGTAAAAACAGTACAGTGCTGACATAAAAGTCAGACATGTTAACCAATGACATGAGAAAAGTCTTGGTCAGCTACAAATCTAAGATTAGGTTATATTCAGACAATATACAGATCTCAAAATAAATAATAAATAAATAAATAAATAAATAAATAAATAAATAAATGGTTCTCTCAATATTCAGACAATATACAGATCTCAAAATAAATAAATAAGTAAATAAATAAAAGGTTCTCTCAATAATGGGAACTTAAAAGATCATTCCCAAATGAAGAAATAGAGCAATGCAGAGGAGAAAAATATGCTACCAGTGACCTTATGGTGAAATGCACTGTAAGGGAATCTCCAGTAATGGACAGTGGGTTGGGGGTGGGGGTACACATACAGTAGATGCTTTTCTTAAGGTCTATGACCTTACTAAGCCTTGCAAACTTGCTACCTTAATGTAACAGACATGAGCTTTTTCCTGTTGAATTTTGCTTAAGTCCAACTAAACATCTCTTGGTTACCACCAACAGGACTGTTGCTTGTTTACTTGTATTTCTTGTCACTTTAGTCAAGGCCCTGGTTCATAGAAGTGGAGCTGAATAGAGCCATAGAATTGATTTCCTTAACCAGTTCCATAAATATTTCTGGAACCATGAAAGTTCAATTTTTTTTTCTTCACTTGTAAGCATGAGTTAGTTGCTAGGGAAATTCATGTATTTGGAGAACAAAATTTCTGTGTTCATATCTTATCTACATAATTACATGAAGGAAATAACTTGGTGTGTGTGTGTGTGTGTGTGTGTGTGTGTGTGTGTGTGTGTGTGTCTGTGTCTATGTCTGTGTCTGTTTCTGTGTTTCTCTGTGTGTCTGTGTGTGCTAAACCATGCCAGATATCAGGTTAGAACAACATTCTATGTTTAGGATATTTGGGATAGTCTCTTATTTCTCAGTATTTATGTTGTGTTCTTATACAGTTATTTATTAATTAATAAAAATCAAATATTTGTTTCCAGTTTACCTATTTTTGTGTTCTTTTATAAAATATTTAATATAGAAACTAAGGTTTTTTTTTAATTTTGATAATTTATATAACATCTATCCTCACAGACAAATCTATCTCATTTGATAATGAGGAAGTATGTGTCAGTAGGTAATTTCATCATTGTGTAACCATCATTGAATATGTCTATAAAAGTTAAAATGACTATAGCTTCAATAGCCATAATTGTTTTATGAAACACCACTATATATTTTACTCCTCATTTACTAGGATTCTATTAGACCTCATGGGACTCAGAATGCATTTATTCCTATTAAACAGGTTAGCACAAATTGTTTACAATTCTATATAATATAATATTGATGCCTAAGCAGTATAAATAAAGAAACATATCTATAAGTTCTTCAGTTATTTTGACAATCTATAAAAAACAATTACTTTTAGAAATCTTTTGTTTGTTTTGAGATTATGATTTAATTACATTTTCTTTCCTTTCCTTTCCTTTATTTATTTACTCCTGTGTACCAGTTCCTGTGTACAACTTTCTCCAAACTATTGGCCTCTAGATTTTAGTCAATTGATATTGAATGGATAGATGTATTTGTATATACATAGGTAGTCATCAATGTGACCTGCTGACTTTATATTATGATACTTGTATGATTAGTGTCAGGGATGGATATTTGACATTGGATAAAGGATCCTCTGTGTGTATGTGTGAGTGTGTCTCTGTGTGTGTGTGTGTCTCTGTGTGTGTGTGTGCATGTGTGTGTTTGGGGAAGGCCACTCCTAGTTTTATTTAGTCAGTGGAGTTATCTGTGTAGGATTTAGGCCTTATAGACTTTTCCTGATGCAGTTTGACATAGTTTTGGAATCTGCCTTGTTCGGTGCACATTAGGGCAGTTGTGTTGCTGGGATTTTATGAGTATAGCTTCTGATGTTACTAAGAGACAGAATCTCATAGCAAAGTCCTTGATTGTCTGGTTTTTAGTGTTGCACCCATCCCCCACAGCTCACCTCTGCAATCTTTCCTGAGCCTTGCCAGGTAGGATTGGGCTTGATAACTGCATTGTGGTTGCTTGGTATTTTCTATAGTGGTCTTTTTCTACTGCAAAGGAAGTTTCCTTCATGAGGGTTGAGGGCGATCTTTATCTGGGAACATAAGAGCAAATATGTATAGATTTTTGTTTGAAATATGATTGGTTACTGACACCGCAACCCCTCCCACACCTTCCCCCCTCCTCCGCAATAACCATGAATTCAGTACCACTGGGCAGGTTAATCTAGGTTTCCAGTGCCAGATATAGTAAAGTTCTTCTTAAATCCATTTTAAGTCCTATTGGAAAGAACTTGATTACTGTTAAGTTATGGATGCCACTAGTTTACTTTTATAGCTATCATGCCATGATGGTCAATGATGGGATTGGGTAGGACTCCTGGTTGCATTCCCTCTTGGAAACCTGTATGGTACCTTCCTTTTATCATAAAGACAAATCAATGAGTAAGGAGAATTCAGATAACTTCTAGATCAGAGTCTCACAAAGCATACAGCCTTGGTTGCCAATGCCCAGACATGGAAACTAAGCCTTATTGTGGAGGCACCATATACTTCAGAAACAGGGACAAGGAAAACTTTTATTTATTTTTTAAAATTAGTATTTCTTTTCCAGTTTCTGATACAAGTAGCATGTTGAAAATAAAAGAAAAACAAAGCTTCTAAACAGAAAAGCTCCCCTTCCCGAAAACGGTTTCAGCTCCCATTTCTAGCTACTTCAAAGCAAGAGTCCATCTCTGTTTACACTGAAAGCTAATGGCTATTGCATGTTGACAGTTTTAACAGATTCACTTAGAAGAACCTAGATTGTTCTGACAATATCAGCAGGTGTTCTCACCCCCTGCTCAAGCAATCTATAAACCCAGCATGAGCGCTCCTGACAATATCCATCTTGAGGCTCACAGAATGGGTGGAATAGGTAGTCTGTCTGCATTTTTCATGAATTTGGAGGGGCAAAGTAGCACAGCAGTTAATCACAGCATGATAGCTTTAAAATGACTTGCTGATGAGTTCCCCCCCAAAACCCCCGCATCAGTAAATCATGTGGGAGTCTGAAGAAACTATTTACTACATGTAATTCAGCATGTTTTCTGAAAAGGCCATTTAGAAAATATGGAGCCACTTCATTGCCATTCTTTAGAAGGTTCAGGGGGAAAAAAAGGTCGAGATTTTGCTTTATGTGTAAGTCTCATTTAGTTGGTAAGGGTTTGCTTTGGAAAAGAATATTTCTTTTAATCCACTAGAAAAAAAAAAAAACAGCATCGTGAGTGTGTGCGTGTGTGCGTGCACACGCGCGCGTGTGTGTGTGTGTGTGTGTGTGTGTGTGTGTGTGTTTGTGTGTGTCTGATCACATATGTGCATACATGTGTGCTGTGCTTATGTAATGGCAGCCTCAAACAAGGTAGTTGTTGAGGTTTGAATGACATTTTGTTGCTATAATATAAGTATTCTCTTTTCTATCTGCCCTTGTTCACTCACTTTCTATGCATACATGAAATTATTTGAATTAATAGAGTTTTCTCTAATTTTTTTCAGTTAGGTTTTCCAGTAACCTGTCACAAGTCACCATTGTCAAGCTCAGGCAGTACAACCCACAATTAGACACAGTAGAATTCTTAGATATCTCCTTTGCATGTAAAACCTGCCTATCATTTTAAAGACAAATCTGTACCAGTTTATCGACAAATTTGACCACTAAACATTAGTTTGCCAAATTTTGTCACTGATACATTAACCCAATTATTTTTGTTTTCCTTTTTTTTATTGACACTATAACTTAGTAAAATTTATAGGATAAAAAAAGAAAAGTGTTTTGAATTCTCAAAATACCAAGGAGCTGTATGTAGCATGTGGGATTTCTAAGGACTTGGGAATATTAAGCAATATTTTTATGGGTTATTAAAATAAGATATTTAGCTAGATTACTCTAATATAATGATGAATCTTCATAAGGCTACATTTGTTTTGACAGCTCTTATAACTTATCCCAAAGCCAGAAATTAATATATAACATTACTGAGTCCATGCTATTGTTTTCACCTACAAGCAAAGTCAAACAGTAATGTATAAGGTTTCTAGAACTTGAATGATGCTTGAGGGATCTTCCTAGGTAAAAATTTCCCATGGATGTTGGGAGGTATTTTCTTCGGTTCTGAGTCAGTCTCTGACGACATTTTCTAAAGCCAATGGTTCCTTCTAAAGCCCTCTCTTCCTTCTACTCTATCAAGCTTGAACTGTCTATATATATATATATATATATATATATATATATATATATATATATATGTAACAGCACTAAGTTCTTATAATTTAAATGTAATATTATCACTAAAACAGCACAAAATAAGTTCACTGTTAAATTCTAAAGATATTTTAAATTTTATTACATATTCTTTAAAATACACAGTACCCTGGAATATTGGTGAAACTGAGTTTTTCTACATTAGAGACATTTAAATCCTATATGAAAAATTTGATTAATGTTAAATACCATGTTTAATTGACATATAACTCATAATTTTCAAATTATCCTCCTATAAAGTATTCTACAATTTAACTTTGTATTTAGTGAATGAAGCCAGGAACACCCATTAACATTCTGTCGAGTATTGAGGAATAAATTAATTTTCAAATGAGACTAGAAAGAATATTATTCAGACTCAATTTTCCCCATTGTTAAAATTGGTAATGAAGTATAGAGATGATATTCTTGGAATCAAAGACATTGTTTGTGTTAGAAGCAGTAAAACCCTTGAAATTGCAGATATAATCTCAAGGCTCCCTCTAAACTGGGAGCTCATTATGCAAATGTTTGACAAGTTAGGCAAAATCTCCAGGCTGTCATTTTATTATCAATAAACTGGAGAAGGTGGATAAAGTCTATGTAAATCCTTCTAGCGCTCATGTTGGGTGATCAGAATAAAAACTGTAAGTTCTTGAGGAAGCAGTTGCACTGCATATACATGGCTCACTTGCTTAGAATTTATTCAGGCAAAATAAAACAGTATCATTTTATTAAACTCGGTGAAGCATCACTGATCGGCATCAGCTTCAAACCACCCACAGATATTATAATTGCCTTGGCAGTCTTAGCCAATTAATATCACATTTTTACAAAATTAAAGTATTTAAACTGTATTTCATGCAGAGGACTGTTAAAATCACACCACATTTTATTTTTAAGAGTTACCATAGGAAACTTTTAGAACTGACTATAGAAATGAGTCACTTAATTAGCATAGTATTTATTCCATCGCATTGCAGCCAAGCAGATTACATGTAAGTCATATCTATTAAGTGTATTCTCTTTGGAATTTAAAATAAAACATAGTTACACTTTTCAGTAAACAGACTAGTAACTGAACACCCCATCGTCTCCTGAATCTTGCTAAGAGGTTGTGTAAGAGCATGAGTGTTGTTCACAGTCTTCTTTCCTGCTCAATGTTGAGTATATAAAGTATGCTGCTTGCTGTCATTGTTTCAGCCATTCTGTGGTACTCTCCTATTAACACATTAATGGAAACTGCCTGGAAAAACAACAAAGTCAAGGACAGGTACTCATTAGCACATGTAAACCCTTCCTCTTTTCAATCTTTCAGTTTGATTTCATTGGGTCCTTTTCACTGTGCTATGTGTGTTGTGTGGTGCTGACACATTATGACTTAATGTTTCCTCTTCATTATTTTTTCTCACATAAATGAATGGATTTAATAGACTAAGAGAACAAAAAGGGATGTTACATTTGGAAAATTATAAATATTATTCATTGAAATTATTTTTCTTTTGTTTTTCATTTTGTTAGCTTATGCATATTAGTGATAATGGTTTTGTTTTGTCATTCATTTACACGTGTATAATATATCTTGATCATATTAAATCTCTATTCCATTCTAATATTCTCATCCATTCCTCACCCACTGACTTCTTCCCCTCTCAAATTTCACATTTCACCCCCTTGGTTTTCACTACACTTAATTAGGTTTCCCACATAGATTTGTGGGGATCGCAGCTGAGAGAAAACACAGGAGAAACCAGTTCAGTTAAATACATAGACCTATTTTCTTCAAAAGAAGAAAAATGGCCAATGTCTGGTTTCAAGACTGGAGTGAATGTTGTCTATTAACCTGGTGATATTTGGCTATTCTGCAGAGCTGGCTTTCTTGAACTTCCCAGCATCCTGGGCAGTGTCTAAGTCCTTATCCTTAAATATGCAAGGGAGATAAGCCATGAGATCAGACTCTGGAAGTTTGGACTCAGTGATTGCAAAGGTATACTGACTGGAGCCTCATTCTTCACATCCAGCACATTGACATAAGGAATTTACTATGTAAAGTCCTCACATAGAGATAGGCTCTAATGAATTCTCTTCCCATATGTGCCTGAATGTTGAATGAAATATTCCATGTAGGCCTTCCACAACTACTGTGGATCTGAGTGCAACGGAAATGTTCTGCCTAAAGGCAGAACTCTTCCTATGCCTGGAGGCTTTGTAATCTTTCATTCACTGATTCCCAGTGGCTTGGAAAAGGTCGCCAATAGGGCTGAGCATGCAACATTTGGTTATTCTCTTTACTGTGACCAGTCCAAATCTCAGAAAAATTATTGCCCTCAGGACAAACCAAAACCAAAACAAAATCAACGACTTCTGAACAAAAGTGAGAACGGTACTAATCTGTGGCTGTAATTAATATTTAATTAATATTTAAAAGGGAGTTTGATAGCCATAGAATGCCAATTTAGTAAAATAACAATTATAGTTTTCCATGGTTGCCTATGAACACCCCGGCCGGTGGATTTTGACTAGGTTTTTGGAACCAAATATATATTCTCTCCTGTGGAGCATGCCACAAATCCAATTGTAAAGCAAATGGTAACCACTATATTACTCACTCTAGTGTTGATTAGTGAAAACAAATTGCCTGAAGGCTGGGATGGAGAAGCAGGACAATCCACAGTTAGGTCGGGCAGGTTGTTACTATAGATCATAGGGGTCACATCTGCAGGAGATTGTTGCTGTCCTTTCTACTCCAGCAGCCTACGTGGCACTGCTGGTACTGTGGAAGCTCACAAGCAAGAAGAAAGCTTCTAGCTGATTTTCAACTTAATTTCCCTATGTCCTGCAACAAAACAGTGTGGCAAATAAATGAGGGAAGCAACAATATCCTGGAATGTTCTGAGAATGTCAAGGACTCACTGACTAGTACCTAATCAATAACCTAGGTAGTTGTTCCATGTGAAGATAATCCAACACATTCTAGAGTGAGTTTTCTTCATTATGAAGCAATGTTTATGATGTGATTTGGCACTTCAAAATTATAAATATATTTATTTTGTTATGCTTATAATTGAAGTACAGTCATGATCCCTATCCCTATTTTGACACTTAATCAGCTCTGAGGTAGTTTGAAAAATATTTTTAGCTCCATACTATTTTAAAATACCATCTAATGTTTCATATTAATTAAAAAATGAAAAGGCAGCAATTTAAATGGCATTATAAATACTGACACTTTAGAATAAAATTATTATATTATCTTAATGTATTTAAAAGATATAATTTAATACATTACCAACACTTGAGGGGAATAAAAAGGCAAGACTTACAAATTAGATATGTGTTGGAGTCAACAATGGACTCAATTACCATATAAAGGATGTTGGCATTGTCTAAAGATAGAAAAATTGTAAAAGGTACCAAAAGAAATCTACAGGGTGTATTTTACAAAAAGAATTGATCAAAGAAATTGCAAAATGGAAAGAAAACAGTGATTAATCTAAAACTGGCGAAGGAGTCCACTTTACCCATGTAATATTTCTATTAGAAGATGTGTACCATTATTAAGACTGTCTACATACTGGACCAAATGGGAAGTTTTAAATTATTTTTACCCCTGAATATCATTCTCAGCTATCAACTTTTTCAATATATCTCTAAGAGATTGATTGATGTTACTTGAGGGCAAAAAATTGTCAGGCTTACATAAAGACAGCATTATTGCTCTGAGTGTTTAAAGAAATGAATCCTATCATGAAGATAATGACTGAATCCTGGGAAGGCAGACTCTGATCTCAGATGGTTTTGAGTCATCCCAACCAGGAATCATTCCAACAGGACACAGGTAATAACAACTGCAGAAAGGCCAACAGAATGCTTTCTAAATAGAATGAGTGCTAAGAGGTTGTCCATTACACATGCTGAGCACGTGATAGAACACCCTGGAAGCTATGCAAACACAGGGATGTGTATGCAATCTTACTTAAGAGACCCTGTAATGCTCAGATCAGCAAATAACTTATAAGTGTATATGTCAATTGTAATACTCTTGACAATAAAGGATAATGCTTTCATATTCTTAAGAAAAACTCGGAAGTGAAAGAAATCTAGAAATACACAAATGTAAAACACTTAAACTTAAAAGAACACACATTCAATGCACATTTGTACATATTTCCAAAATTGATATAACAGAAACATGATAAAAAGAATAGAATTCTTTTTCTCCATAGCACTTATATAAGTTATAGTTACTGTGATACTATAAGAAAAATGAAGATTTCAGTATGAGTGATATTAAAACATATTGTTGAAAGTGTTATACAAGTTTTGATATAATTTAGGACATGGACACTATAAATAAAGAAACTAAATGTAACTGTAAAGTTGAAATCTACTCTTGAGTATTAATTGACAAGATGTCATCAAACATCTTGAAATTAAATGGATTTTACATAATCCATATTCATGTTTACATAGCTCAGGAAGCACAAATTTGAATATGAGTATCAAAATGCATTAAGAATGTTTGTATCGTCAGTCTAAAACTGAAAGACAGTTGCAGACAAATATGTTAAAATAATCTTGTCTTATTTTTAGATAGAAACATACATCTCATAACATAATTAAACATGATATGGAAATGTGATTATATAAAACTACTCAGATTTATACTACATCAGATTATGTACACAATATCTGATTTTATATAATATTTTTATACATAGTAAAATATGATAATCTAATTTGAATTTTTAAGAGTTAATTGAAATGCAGGTTTTGCAGTTTGAGACACACATACATATATAAATAAAATGAACAATAAACTTGATGATAATAATAGAGATATAACAAAGAACATGTATGAATTTTAATATTTATAATAACGAAGAAATATTATAGGCATTTTCTCAATTAGTTAATATTATAAAATAATTGCATTATGATAAAAATCAGGTAAAAGTTAAATAAATTTTAACTTTTTAATATTTCATTAATAACACTAATGAAATGTTTTCCATAAAAACCCATATCTTGCAAAACAATAAATTTTCTCAAAATCCTTTTTTAAATTTTTCAATTGAAAATAGAATTTACTCCACTCCTTCCATACTTCCGTATTCTATCCATATCCCCACCATTTCAAATTTATATTCTTTTTTCTTTCCCAGTATAATACAATCTGGTACCTAAAATTAATTATAAAATAAAATAAACACACACACACACACACACACACACACACACAGAGAGAGAGAGAGAGAGAGAGAGAGAGAGAGAGAGAGAGAGAGAGAGAACAAAAGTTAGTAAAACAAAACAAAACAAAACACAGAGAATCCACATATAGATGCAGAAACACACACTTTCACAGCCAAAGCAATCCAATTAAAAAAACAATTTGGGAAACCATCATATATAAGTTAACACCAGTATGGTTAAAAAGAAACACCCAGAACAAAAAGAAACAAACAACCAAACAACCAAAAATCATTTGTGTACTCCAGTGTTTCTGTCTGAATAATTTTACACATGCCAAGTAACGCTGCCACTAAAGGACTCTGATATATGGTAACTTTCAAAATCATCTTACACACACACACACACACACACACACACACATACACAGAAAGAGAGAGACAGAGCGAAAGAGAAAGACAGAGACAGACATAGAGAGAATTAGTAACTCCTCTGCAGTTTGAAAATCATAGATATTAAAACAACAATATCAACCAACCAGAGCCCTAAGAACTCCCAGGGACTAAACCAACAGCCAAAGAGTACACATAGATGGACCCATGGCTCCAGCAGCATATGTAGAAGAGGATGTGAAGACTCGTTGCCCCAGTGTAGAGGAATGCCCCAGGGTTGGGTAGGGTTGGGTGGGGGAACACACTTAAAGAAGTAGGGGAAGGGGAATGAGATATAGGGTTTCTGGAGCTAGGGACAGGAAAGGGGATAACATTTGAAATGTAAATAAAGAAGATATCCAATATAAATATAAATAAAATAAAGAACTCAGTCTGTGTTGGTACAATGTAGTCAGAATGAAAGTTTTAAGGAACATATTTACATATTTTCAGGAAAAGCACTAAACTTGTGAATATTTAAAGAAGTAGGTGGGTGAGTTATATAGGAATATCACTAAACAAAATTAGAACCACTTCACCCAGCAAGAAAATAATGACTGTAAATGATACCTGGCGTTTAGGAAGTCATAAACTTTTTTGTAGCCAAAAAAAAAGAAGAAAGATTAGATATATTAAATTAATCATATTATATATATTTGATTTAATCTAATATAGTATATTGTCTTTATTATTTAACTAGTGGCATAATTTACTTTATTTCTCTTCATCATTAATAATCTTGTTTTCTTCACAACTATAAGGATTGTGAATTTGAAGAAACCAGAATCAATTATCAATTCTTAGACTTGATGGTTTAATATTGTCTTCAACAGCTCAGTAATAGAGTGGAAACCTGAGTCCTCACAACTAATTACAATGTACTAGAATGGTAGGTTGGCAAAAAATGGGCAATATTTGAAGTACGGTCTGGAAGAAATCATTAAATTGAAGAAAACTGTTTGCAATTACAATATAAATTCTTTCAATAAAATGTTTAAAATATAGTTCTCAGGTAAGATCTTTTAAGCACATAAAATTATTTATTTTAATGCAGTTAGTAGTGAAAAGTTATTGGTAATTATGATGAATGATTATAACTGAAATTACTCTATAACGTGTAAGGTGAAATAGAAAGGAATCCTATGCATGGTAAAATGCAAGAGAAGAAATAAAACCTTACATGGTGAATTTATTTTTGGGTCCACCCTCAGGAACTTTATTTGGTAATTATAAATCTATTAAAGAAAGATTACTAGTGTGTGAAATAAATTCAGTTTATTCCATAAAGTATAATGAATTAGTTTATTTCAGAGTAATTTTGGTGTACCAGAAAGATAATGAAAACATAAATTTTATTATTCAGCCAGAAGTCATTTTTATTACTTTTGACTGATACTGACTATAACTATCAAATACTATAGTCTAAAGACTATCTTGTGTATAGCTTTGTCTGCATCATGCTTTGCAGTATGACTACAACAGATGCAACTTGATCAGCATCTGTCTTTTATGGTTACAAAGAAGAATATGTGCACATAGATAGAACCAAAAGAAATTGAAAAATATGAATATGCACACATGGAAATAAAAGGGTCATATTATTTGATACCAGTATTGATGCCAGAAAAAAAGTAGAATATTTCTAACATAATTGTAGTAAATCATGAGCACTAAATTTAATGTCATTTATTTCTGCTGGCCAGGCACTGCTTTTTGCATTTAGCCTTTGTACCATTTATGAATCAGGGGAAACTGTCATTCACCTAATAACCTTTCTAATAGAACACTGCTGAGCACATTTTTAGCTAACGCTTTCCTCAAATACTCAATAAAATTTGAGTATCACCAAGATGCCAGATGCTGAATCATGAACCTTGATCCAATAGTTAATAGAACGGAGAGGAAAATGGAGATAGACAATTATAGTAAACTATGCCAGTTTGTCAAGATTCTAGTGGAAAGACTGGTAATGCTGGTTCCCAAAACAATACTGGGTGATTAGAAATCTTTATGCCTTATGGCAATACTCCCATAGATAATAGAGGCCGAGTGTGGGACTGATGATGGAGTGAGCTTAGTTGAGTGCTTACCCAGCATGCACTCGACCACTTACGGGTTCTATCACTCACAGAATTTAGGGTGGTGATGTATATTTGCAATCTCGAGACTCTAGAGGTGAAGGAAAATGATCAAATATTCAAAATTATCCTTGGTTGTGGAGCAAGTTAGAGACCATCCTGGGCTCTACAAGATACCGTGTAACAAATACAGTAACAAAACTTAGAGGTTATCCAAAATCAGAAAAATCAAATCAAGATGATTGAATTTTGGCAGGGGATTGTTGAGAGAGCAGGAGACCAGCTTGCAACATGGGTTTCTAGGGTAACCATGAAGTGTACACCAGAAGTCACGCCTTAACTGTGCGCTGGCAAATGCAACCAGAGCAAGCAAGCTGTGGAAAATGCAAATGAGGATCTGCCCCATGGCTGCAAACCTTCTGGGCCTCTTTGAATACAGTTTCCTCCTCCTGAGCTACCCTGGTGGTCAGTTTTCACAATCACTCACCTAATGTGTTTTCCTGTCAGAAACTTAGTTTTAGTTGTGAGAGCTCTGCTTGTGGAAAGTTGTATTATTCTAGTTCCTGGACATAAGCAATATGAATATACAAATATGTCATGTTAGAAACCATTGTTTCCAGTAGAGGCTGGATGGCCCAGAGGATAAAGGGACTTCATTGGACTAGTCCGACAAAAGGAGTTTTTATCTTTGAGACATATAATGGAATGACTCCCAAAAGTTTCTCTCTGGCTTTGATGTCTAAGCTGTGGCACACACACACACACACACACACACACACACACACACACACACACACTTAATCAATTACAAACATAATTGCTTGAGCTCCAGTTGCCTGTCTAAAATGACAGTGGTATAATGGTAACACGTTTGAAATCATTGTTATGTAGGTGTTGGAATGTGATCTGTGAACACTAAATACTTGAAAAACTCCTGTGGAAAAAGAGAAGCATATGGATCTTTAACAAATTCCTTTGAAGAGTGTGTTTCCCCCAGACCTGGAGGTTGGAAGCCACTGATGGAGGGATTTGCACAGTCCGATTCTGTGAAGAGTTTTGTTCAGGTTGTGGATGGCCATTCTGGTACTGTGTCTTCTTCCACTGGCATGAAAATCAAAGAGCTTTAGATTCTGGAGACATTCAGAGTGGCTGAATTACCTTCTAATTACCTCCCAAAGCTCCCATCTGCTTATGTGAGCACATTAGTACTGACCTTTTCACAAGAGGGATGTTTGCAAAGATGCAAATGTTCATCCCATAAAACAAGGGTGTCTTGTAATTGACAAGTATTTTTCTAATATATGCAGTTATTTTTTAAAGCTTGTAAACCATTTATCATATAAGTATTTTGAATAATCCAATGCCCTTCCCAAATACATCATTACATTCTCAGGTCATTTTATACAAAACTGCTGATATATGAACCTGATGCCATTCATGTTTTAGATTCTAGAGAAAGCTGCTACCTTAATTGTATTTCATATTTCTATACAGTTTTTAACTTTATGGGTCATAGAAGTAAACATTTTGACACATTCCCTGTCCCATGTAAGGGGATATGTGTGTGTGTGTTTTATGTATGGATATCTGTAACATATATGTGTGTGTACATGTATACATAAGTATATATACATATATTTGTATATATTTATGTATGTGTATTTATATGTGTATATATGTATGCGTACATACTTATGTACACATGTGTATACATACATGCACACACACATATATACATACATATATATATATCCTATGTGGGATTTTGTGCCATATATAGTTATATATCATATATACTGCTACACTTTCATTATGATCACTGACATGTATAAATTGCTTTCTTATTACTGAATTTCTTTCATACTATAATACAATCTTTCAGATGAACAGTTATTCAACAAAATTATAGACGTCAGCTCCTCACTTGGGGAGGATATAACAAGAGAGTCAATTTTATATTTTTCTAGTGAGCCTTGTCAGAATAACTTAGTAGAGACCAGGACAAGAAATTTGTAAATGATAAATCCATCTGCTATATTTATATCATCTAAGCTCAGATGAGAGGAGACACCAAGTTGCTACTCAAAGCTACTTGACAATTTATGTGAAATTTTGGCTAAAGAAACCAGAGCTAGTGGAAATATTTACTGTTCCTGTAAATGCCTTAGTAACTGGACTTCTAAAAACAACCTTCTTGTAGGGGAGGAACAATGAAGACTCATCCTTATCTTCTGAAACAGTGGCAATTGATAGTCACTGGATAAGAAAGATTAGGTTTTTGAGAAGTATTGAAAGTGGATAGCCATAATCCAGTAGATGATCCATATACACAAATATTCAGGCACCATTAAATGCACTCAGTGAGAAAGAAAAACACATACACATACACAGAAACACACACACACACACCCTGAGAGAGAAACAGAGACAGGGAAACAGAGAGACATGTGGGGTCCATTCTCGACCCAGGATCAGAGTTCTCAAGTGAAAGCAGGAATATCTGGAAGGCACATAATAAATATACAGAGACAACGTTTTGGGTACAAGCTGACAGGCAATTTCTCAAGGTTTAAAGTTTCTCTCTCTTTTCTCTCATTCTCTGCTTTCTCTCTCACTCATTCGCTCTCGCTTGCAGCTTGAGGCTGCACACACTCTGCATTCTCCTGCGCAATCTGCTTTTCTCCTGTGTGCTTACCTTTTCTTGAACTCTCATACTCATACACACCTTTGTGCATTCCCTTTTCACTGTCACACACACTCTTCACACACATCTCACAAACATACCACATGCACTCTTCTTTCACTCTCACACACTCTCCATGCACACCTCACATTCTCTCTCCACTCACTCTTCACATGCTCTTCTCATGCTCTCTCTCTCTCTCTCTCTCATTCTTCATTTGCTCTCCACATTCCCCTCACGCATACTCCTCACTCACTCTCTACATGCTCTCGACTGGCTCTTTAGCCTTTTTCTTGCCCCAGTCTTTTATTGATACTCCAAAAGTAAGTAGAAAAAAAGACATTGTACAATCATTGCCAAATCAAATACAAAAGAGTAACCACATACCACAAAGGATCAAGAATTAGAGTTGTTCCCTAAAGTTTCAAGCTTCCCTATTCCCAGCCTATAGCCAAAATAATAATAATTGCAAACTTATCATGATTTAAACTTTAACTTATTATAAATCAGTGTTCAGAACTCCGAGGCCAGCTGCTTGCATTTTCTTGTGAAGCTCTAATGATAAATGACATGGGCAAAAGCTGCCAGGCAGTGGCCAGAAAGAATCAACTTAAACCTTAATTCAATAGTTCTACTAGCTTTCTGCTTCTGCACATAGCACACAATGACTCTCCTAAGAGTTCCAGTGTTTTGACTTAGTTTTACTAATATAAGATTTTACATACTCTATACTTGCTTATCGAGGAACCACTCTCAAGTGTTATGCAAAGCTTATTTCATAACTTCAATAGATTTTTCTTTCTTGGGGTCCCAATATTGGCTCTATTTAATTTTCTAATATTTCTTCAAACTTTCTTTGCATATCATGCATTAATCTGGAACTACCATTGTGCAGTAATTACATTGTTCCCAAGATGAGAGCACACAACATGCACCTGGGCCACTAGGACTGTGCTGTGCTGTGCCCCATGCCTCTATTTTTTAATTGCTTAAGAATCAATACATCAAAGAACATCTAGTTTCATGGAATTCACTAGAGCAGAAGGAGACAGAAGCAAGAAAGTCAGATAAAATGGAATAATTATGCACACCAAGGTCAACTGCAAAGCAGTCACACAAAATGAAATCTATACAGCCATTGTCCAGGGCTAAGGTTAGAAAAAAATAGGAACAAAACTCCTTTTTACAAAGAGCTACTGCAGGCTACTGAGATGTCTCCATCCTGGCCTACTGCAGGCAGTCCCTTATTTCAGATCCAGGTCCCCTGGAGGGATGGGTCTTCTGCTTCTCAGGGTCCCAGACACCATCCTTTTCTACAAGGAGCTGCTGCGGGCTTCTGAGATGTCTGCATCCTGGCCTACTGCAGGCAGTCCCTGTCATTGTATGCTGTCCCCAGCAGAGACAGAAAGTCATAAATGAGAGAGAGAGCACACACACACATGAAGTTGTAAGGTGAAAGTAGTGGAGGGTAGCCAGTTTTGTTGGTGGTACATACCTATCACTCTAATGTTTAACAGACACAGAAGCATATCTCTGTGATTTGGAAGCCATCCTGGTCTAAATAGTGAGTTCTACCCTGATTCATATACTAAGTTCCAGACTAACCAGAGATATAAAGACAGGCACCGTCTTCAATCTATAAAGATTTCATAACAGAGTTTGATCTGTCATAGAAGTGAGGTAGAAGAAGATCTGAATCAATTTTTGCCCTGAGGTGGCTCCCTCACCAGGAAGAGTTATATGAGTCACAAGTGTACTTCCTCTTTGAAAAGGCAAAGGGGATAATGACTTCATCTACAGAAGAACTCAAACAAAATAATATATATGGTGCTGAGATGTCTCTGTAGAACTGTTATCAAAATGGACCAGAGTACTGCAGTGACCAAGAGCAGGAGCTCAACGCCCTGATAAGAGAAGACTAAGCCTAACTCCCTTGGTCTTTAGCCCAAAGCACTGACTGGTATGGCACAATCCACATATCACAATATGATAGAAATCTAGGTTAAGAAGCTCAACCACGAGTATACCAGTCAGGAATAAGAAAGAAGACTCTATTACAAGAGTCTCTCCTTTAAGGGAGAAGTAAGTCAGAAACATGTGAGCTAAGGTAAGAAAGTCCAACACTCAAAGAACTCAAAAAACATGAATTCAGTATTCTAAGATTTTCCTGGTGTTAAGTAAGTTCAGAGCAAAATGTTCTCTTTGGGGCACATCATGTAAATGTATTAGTCACTAGACTGTTGAACAACTGGAGGGAATAGTATCTGAGAGCCATGGATTTACAAAACAAAGGCATGTCTTGATGTTCAAAACAGAATTCAAAATGGTGTGTTCAATATGATAAAACTTTATTTATCAAATTGAACCAAATATTGCTTCAGGCTATTGTTCACTAAATGTGGTAAGTTTAATTTCAATTTGTGGAGATTGCCAATAATTTAAAATCCCCTGTCTCCAACCATTCACAGTGAACATTTCTGGAGTCTGTTCCTATGACAGCATTATAGCCTTCTTATGGTATTATAGATGTCCAGCAATATTTTTTAATTCTTATCAGTAATAAAACTGAAAAAGAACCTAGAGTATAGACCAAATGATTGTCATAGGTATTGCTGGTACCATATGCTAACTTAGTAGCCAATTATATGGTAGCAAGTATATGTATCCTGTGTTTCATGAATAAACTTCACTGTACTTTGTGACAGGTTCCATCCACAACATTTTAAAAATATGTTTTTAATTAAAATATGAAATACAATTATATCACTCTCCCCTCCTCTTTTCTGCCTTTAGCCCTTCTCAGGTCTCCCTCTCTCAATCTAAGAGGCTCTTTTCGTGTGTGTGTGTGTGTGTGTGTGTGTGTGTGTGTGTGTGTGTGTGTGTGTATACAAAACTATAAGTACAACTTGCTAAGTCTGCTTCTTCTTCTTTTTTTTTTTTTTTGTATGTATATAGTATCAGGGCTAATCACTTTGAATTGGACATTGAGTAAGATGCTCATTGCTGGCAGAGACAAATTCTCATACAGAGACTCAAATATGAGAGTACTAATAAGGAATCAGAAATTTAAAAAAAATCTAAATTTGTCCTTTAATTTTGGGTAGATGTACTAGTGTATGTTTTCTTGTGAAATAACTCTGAACCAAACTTAGATGGTTTGAGTTGAATATTTAAGTAAATATTTTACTGTTGATGCGTTACAGAAAATAGGAATGAGGCTCATAGAGAATATATGGATTTGCATTCTCATGTTGTATACCAGGAGGATAATTCCAGATATGAGGAATAGAACCTGGAAGGTAAAATTGTATTGTGTTTCAGGATGGCAACTCAAAGAAAAATAACACAAAGTAAAGGAAGAACTCAAATGAAAACTAAGTTGGAAACCTGTCGTAGGGTGCTCCACTATGTAAGTCATTGCCAGAAAATTTGAGAAGCCCCGACTGAGTTAGGTCATTGAAATCTGCAGTTGTTATTAGGAACGACAGCTGATAATTTCAAAACCTTAACAACTTTTAGATTTTTATATTATATTATCTAAATTAATGAAGAAAATATTTTCAGTTGATCCATTGAACACACTTAGAGAGCTTAGCTTAAGTTTATCCAATTCAAAATGATGACAGTGGATCAGAGTGTTGAAGCTATATAATTTTTTTAGTATGTTTATAAGTATTCTCATACTACAGTACTGACATGGGTAATTTATTAGGAAGCACTTGCTGTTCTGTAATAGGGAACATGAACTTTTTTTTTTACAACTCACAAACTGTCAAGTATACCACAAAAAGAATGATCTTTAACATATCCTCCATATTTTGAAACAAATCAATCTACGTATTTGGCTTCCAAATATTAAAATGAGATCTAGCATTTTTCTCATATCATTTAGAATCTAAAGTTTGAAATCTGTAAATGCTATCCTGCTTGATTCACTAGACTTTATAACACGATTTGCACAGATTTCCACTGAGATTTATACATCATTCAAGTTATGTGGACAAAAATTCTGTGTCCTCTTCTGTTGGGTAAACAATTTAGCATGTGCTTAAGAGTGACTTCATGCATGAGCCCTCTGACCAGATTTCTTTTTTCTACATAGAAATCTGTCTTTATGCTGCTTCACTTGCTAACTCAATTTCCTACTGCTATTTTGAGTGTGACTGGTTGATTTCCAGCCATATCACAGTGAAGTGGGTAAGAAGTTGTCAAGCTGCTTTTCTTCTTTATCCTCCTCCTCCTAATTATGTACAGTAGATTTCCCGGGCTATTGAGAGCATTCCTGAGGACACATCAGTCAGAGTGTAAAAGACAAGAGAACAGCAACAAACTCCATGATTCTAGTCATAACTGTTTCTTTCACCACTGAGACGATCCTAATACCCTGTGTTCAAAGCATTAAAGGTTTTTATTTTTTTCCCCATTTCTATGCTTCTATTATTTTCCTCCAAGACTCAAATCCTCAATAACACTGATATTGTAGTAACTATTCAAATCCTGGCCCAACGTTTCTACTTCCTCTTTGATTATTGAGTTCTGGAATAAAAAACACACACAGGCTCTATATTTACAATGAACTTTAAACAACAAGTTCTGTTGCCTAGCCTCCATGCTGTTGGAATCCTACTTTCCTAACAATAATCCCGATTTTTTAATTACTACTTACTATGTTTTCTCTGGGTAGCTTTTAGCTCCAAATGGGCAGCCATCAGGGTCTTGACATTTAACCCATGGCTACTTCTCTCCTTCTCATCTCCTGATCCTCTTCTTCATGAAGCCTAAACCCCACCTATGGCTATTCTTCTCAGTATTGGGTGCTGCCGTTTTTATCCACTAATCAGAATTAACTTGGAGGCAGGATCACAGGGGCTCCAAGGCTTGGGGGATCCACACTTAACCTTACAATAGACAGTAATATCAACATGATAGCACAGGTCTTATGTGTTTTTTCCACATTTTCACACAAATGAAGCTCTATTTCTTAATAAAATATTCTGTCTTTAAAATTGTGCACAAAATCAAATATATTGTAAATACTGAGGCAATAATAATAAAGAAATATTAACAAACATATTTCTGAAAAATGTGTGGTTCAGATAATTGTTGAGTATCTAAACAATGATAGTCTCATTTAGTTCAATGAATATGAAAATATTTACTGAAATTTATTTAATTATATTAATAATTAACTAGCAGGAGGAATGAATACTTTATGCACATGGCTTAAATAATAGTTTACTTACATCGAAAAATGTAAGAAATAATGTGAGAATAAAAATTTAAATACTCAATGTACAAAAAAATTTATTTCTCAAAGATACTGTCCAGTAGAAAAAATGAGATTCAGTACATGGGTGTTGATTCATTATATTTTTGACATAATTCATTTGAGATGACTGAGTTGATATGAGTATGTTGGTGCATACCTGTGATTCCAACATTCACTCTATGGAGGCCTTATGATCACGAAATCCAGTTTAATAATCAGTTACAGAACAATTCCAAATCAACGGGGCTAAATCAGACTTTGTCACAAAGAACCAAAGAATACTATTGTCATGGTGTTATTTTAAACTGTAAGAATGGGACATACTAGGGAGAGGAAGCATTTTATACATGTGCAATATATCTTGCTGTTGGAAGTTGGCAAAGTGTGTTGTATGGCAGAGAAGCCTCTTAGGGAATATTGTACTGGGAGACCAGAAACTTATCAGAAATAATCTGAAGGAGAATGGTGTGTAAATACATACAAACTAGAGAATATGTATGTTAAAATCCAATCACCAATGACTTTCTGGGAAGTAGGGTCTGTCAGAAAATGTATTATGAGAATGGGCCCTTATCAACGAAGACACAGAATCTAGTGGGCTGCTTCCCTGTCACCATAAGGGACTATAATAATGATAACATTCTGTGGACGCAAAAATCAATCTTTAATATAGATGCATCTATACCTTGAATTTGGACTTCTCTTGAAAGAAGAAATAAGTTAATGCTACCTATAGGCTATGTAATTTATAATATTTTCTGTACAAATTCAAGTTAAGAAAGAGAGATTAATTTTCAAGGCCTTCCAGAGTTTGCACAGGTAACAGCATATTACTCACTAATTGATCCGTGAGGTAAATTATCCAGCCAATCAAAGATGAAGAAACAATTGAATGTATGGAGACTTTGTCTAGTCTTGTCAGAGGTAAATGAAGACACTTTTCTTCTTTCTTATACATTTTAAAACTAAAATATATTTCATCACTTTTCCATTTCTTTTTCCTCCTTCAAGTTCCTCTGTAGAACCCTCCATTCAATTGTTTCCATGTTCCCCTTTCTTAAGCCTCTTTTTCTATATTGTTTTGCATGAATAGCTGTATGCACACATATATAAACACAACCTTATGAGTCCATTTTTGTTGTTTCCTAGAGACCATGTATACATAGACATGTATTCTCTTAAGTCTATACAAAGCATGTGAGTGAGCTGTTTTTGCTTTTGCTTTTGTTTTTGAAACAAAATGATTGGTAAGATCTCTAATGTTTTACAGAGTAAGTCTTTGGTGAATTTCAGAATCCTCGGTTATATTCAATAATTTTATTATGACAAGAGAACAATAATTAGAATGCTGAGTAAATCCTCTTCTTATAAAAAATACGTTGTTTTATTTTTTAGTTTTTAAAGGAACTCACAAACTGGTTTCTATGGTGTTTGCACAAGTCCACATTGGTACCAGTAGTGAATGAAGGTTTCTATTTTTCCATATCTTCAGCATGTGCTGTCACCTGTTTTATTGGTTACACAAATTCTGACTAAGATTAGATGAAATCTCAATCGTTTTAATTTTATTTTCCTGGCAACTAAGTATGTGGACTATTTTATCAAGCATTTATTGGATTACTTCTTTTTAAAATGTTGGATGAGTAGAATAACTTATTTAATGATTGAGATATTTGTCTTTTGGTATTTAAGTTATTGCACACATATGCCCATATTCTAGATATTAGTGCTTTATTCAACATTTGTCTAACTACTTACCAAATAAATGCAAATTTAATAACACAAGTGCTGGGTATATGGCTTAATATTATAGCATTTCTTTTCCTGGTATTTCCAAGATTTTGGAGTGCATCCCCAGCATCAATTATTTCCAAAATGAAGGTATAATTTCAAAAGTATTATTACAAAGCTATCTTAATATGATTTAGAACAATGTACATTAGTACATTTGCTTGAAGTACAATGTATTATTTTATGTGAAGCTCTTGTCTCAGATTTATTTACAATAGGTAACACTTGCAGACTGTTTATGACCAATGTAAAGAGAGTCAATATATTTTAATTACATCTCTATTGAAATATTTCTGAGAAATTCATCAGGAATCAAATTCTTCAGACAAAGAATAAATTCAAAACTGAACACATCATGTAATTTGAACTGTAAAAGAACATAATGAAAAATATAATGCCTGCTACTGCAAATAAGAGGCAGTGGCCGGAGCGGTCAGTTTAAGATTTCAGAACAAGAGACATGGAAAGAACATTTGATGCTCTCCTGGAAGTAAGGAGTTTGGTCCCTATAACTCACTTGAGAAGCTCCAACCAATTCGTTAAAGAAGATCCAGGGGACCTGAGGTCTTTTTCTGGCCTCCACAGGCACCTGCAGCTATGAATACATAGATGGATACATGCATGTTCTCTCTCTCTCTCTCTCTCTCTCTCTCTCTCTCTCTCTCTCTCTCTTTCTCTCTCTCTATACCTTACACAAAATATATAACAAAATAAACTTTAAAAATCTGTCCAACATTTGGAATCATGATAGTTATAAGTTTTATGTAATCTTACAAAAGAATTTTTTCTTTTTCTTTTTTTTAATTAGATATTTTCTTTATTTACATTTCAAATGTTATCCCCTTCCCTAGCCCCCCCCTCCAAAATCTCCTTCCCCTCTCCCCTTCCCCTGCTCTCCAAACCATCCACTCCCATTCCTGGTCCTGGCATTGCCCTATACTTGGGCATAGAGCCTTCACAGGACCAAGGGCCTCTCCTTCCATTGATGACTTACTAGGCCATCCTCTGCTACTAATATAGCTAGAGCCACAAGTTCCACCATGTGTGTTCTTTGATTGGTGTAATAGTTCCATTATGTAGAGAATGACTTACTCCAGTTTTTTGAGAAGCCAAACCTAATCCATCTTGGGACTGTCCTCCATTTTAAAAGAAGTGCCAGAGAACTTGATCTGTAGCTGAATCCAAGCTGCATCCAAGTACCAGGAAGGACCCCATGACCTCTCCTTGGCTCATATCAGAGAGCTACTCCCTAGCTACTACCTAGCTGCAGTCAATCAGGATCATCTCCATGGTTGTTTCAAATGTACTTTTAGACCCTGTGTGATAGTTCATGGATTTGCTTCAGAGCACTCACCTTTCTGTTTACTATAATCATTAATCGATGTGTCCTAAGTTAGAACCCCACCTTGTTTGCTGCGGTTTCACAGGAAACATTTTTCTGCTGAGAGCTGGGGCTTCACCTTCAGGTTCTGCTAAGTCAGTGAGGGTGATGTGGCCTGGGCTCGTGCTTGTAAATAAAAAGACCCTAGGGTGATTGTATGGAATCAGCTCTTTGGTTGTCTTTTGGGGTTTGAGAACCCTGAACGGGCAAAATCGTTTCATACAATATCAGTGGAACATCATGGGTCTGTTGACTTACACAGCTGACAGTCTAAAACTTCTGAAGCAATAGTAGATGATGACACAAAGTTAAAAGCCTATAAGTGCTACCGGCCAATAGACTTAGAAATGTTTTATTGAAATACAATTGCCCCCCACCCCCACCCCAGGAGAAAATCATTTCCTTAAAGTCAAATAATTGTTGGGAGCCGCCCTCACATTTGCCATTATAAGATGGCGCTGACAGCTGTGTTCTAAGTAGTAAACATAATCTGCACACGTGCAGGGGCAGTTTTCCCGCCATGTGTTCTGCCTTTCTCGTGATGACAACTGGGCCGATGGGCTGCAGCCAATCAGGGAGTAATACGTCCTAGGCGGAGGATAATTCTCCTTAAAAGGGACGGGGTTTTGCCATTTTTTCTCTCTCTCTTGTTCTTGCTTTTTCTCTCTCCTCTCTTGCTTTCTTGTTCTTTCTCTTTCTCTCTCTTGCTCTCTTGCTCTCTCTTGCTCTTGCTCTCTTGCACTCTTGCTCCTGAAGATGTAAGCAATAAAGCTTTGCCGCAGAAGATTCTGGTTTGCTGCGTTCTTCCTGGCGTGAACGCGAGAAGAGTTGGTGCTGAGACCCGGGACGGGACGAGAAGACCTGGGACGAGAAGACCTGGGACTGTTACCATCACTGGCGCAAGGAAGATCCCTCATTCCGGAACCAGAACTGCGGGTCACGGTCATAGAGGTTCCCGTAAAACAGACTGTTGAGAAGGATTCAACTGCGTGAATTCAGAACTCTTCAGCTGGGGAACGGTGGTAATGAAGTGTTCCCGTAAAACAGACTGTTGAGAAGGATTCAACTGCGTGAATTCAGAACTCTTCAGCTGGGGAACGGTGGTAATGAAGTGTTCCCGTAAAACAGACTGTTGAGAAGGATTCAACTGCGTGAATTCAGAACTCTTCAGCTGGGGAACAGGGTACCCGTAAGTATAGCTTTACAAGATAAGTCTGGTCTTGAACTTTCTAACGAAATTCAAGACAGTCTATCAGAAGTAAAGTGGGAAATAGCTTTACAAGGTAAGTCTGGCCTTGAACTTTCTAACGAAATTCAAGACAGTCTATCAGAAGTAAAGTGGGAAATAGCTTTACAAGGTATGTTTGACCTTGAACTTTCTCTAGTGTTAGGAGCCTTTTTGTTCCTTTTCACATGTTATCAAGTGGTTAAGGCAGGGCTGAAAATTCTGGATGAAATTCAGGGCAATCTATCAGAAGTAAAGCGGGGAGAGAGAGTAGGAGCAAAGAGGAAATACGGTACACAAAATAAGTATACAGGCCTTTCCACGGGTCTTGAACCTGAGGAAAAGTTAAGGTCAGGTAAGAATACCTGGGGAGAGATTAGAAGGAAGGAAAAGAAAAAAGAAAAGAAAAAAGATCAATTAGCGGAGGTCTCTAGGAGAAGGAGCCTATACTCATCACTAGGTGAGCTCAAGGAGCCAGTTCTTAATAGTTCTGAATCAGATGAAAAGGCTATTAGGGCCTGGAAGGTGCTCTCCCGCGCAGGTGAAGCCACTGGACAACTAACAAAGATCGTCCAGGGACCTCAGGAGTCATTCTCAGATTTTGTGGCCAGAATGACAGAGGCAGCAGAGTGTATTTTTGCAGATTTGGAGCAAGCCGCACCTCTGGTAGAACAACTCATTTATGAGCAAGCCACACAGGAGTGCTGAGCGGCCATAGCCCCAAGAAAGAACAAAGGTTTACAAGACTGGCTCAGGGTTTGTCGGGAGCTTGGGGGACCTCTCATTGTGCATTACTTCCATTCAGTATGAGAAATTTACTAGGGCAGCTAATTTGTCAAAAAGTCTTTCTCAGTATATGTTACAGAATTGGATGGCTGAATTTGAACAGACCCTTCGGGAATTGAGACTTGCCATTATTCAGGTCAACTCCACGCGCTTGGACCTGTCCCTGACCAAAGGATTACCCAATTGGATCTCCTCAGCATTTTCCTTCTTTAAAGAATGGGTGGGATTGATATTATTTGGAGATACACTTTGCTGTGGATTAGTGTTGCTTCTTTGGTTGGTCTGTAAGCTTAAGGCCCAAACTAGGAGAGACAAGGTGGTTATTGCCCAGGCATTTGCAGCTCTAGAACATGGTGCTTCCCCTGATATATGGTTAAGCAATAGGTCGCTGGCCACTCAGCTCTTGCACCCCACAAGGCTAGTCTCATTGCACGGGATAGAGTGAGTGTGCTTCAGCAGCCCGAGAGAGTTGCACGGCTAAGCACTGCAGTAGAAGGGCTCTGCGGCACATATGAGCCTATTCTAGGGAGACATGTCATCTTTCATGAAGGTTCAGTGTCCTAGTTCCCTTCCCCCAGGAAAAACGACATGGGAGCAGGTCAGGGTTGCTCTGGGTAAAAGCCTGTGAGCCTAAGAGCTAATTCTGTACATGGCTCCTTTACCTGCACACTGGGGATTTGACCTCTATCTCCACTCTCATTAATATGGGTGGCCTATTGCTCTTATTAAAAGAAAAGGGGGAGATGTTGGGAGCCGCCCTCACATTTGCCATTATAAGATGGCGCTGACAGCTGTGTTCTAAGTAGTAAACATAATCTGCACACGTGCAGGGGCAGTTTTCCCGCCATGTGTTCTGCCTTTCTCGTGATGACAACTGGGCCGATGGGCTGCAGCCAATCAGGGAGTAATACGTCCTAGGCGGAGGATAATTCTCCTTAAAAGGGACGGGGTTTTGCCATTTTTTCTCTCTCTCTTGTTCTTGCTTTTTCTCTCTCCTCTCTTGCTTTCTTGTTCTTTCTCTTTCTCTCTCTTGCTCTCTTGCTCTCTCTTGCTCTTGCTCTCTTGCACTCTTGCTCCTGAAGATGTAAGCAATAAAGCTTTGCCGCAGAAGATTCTGGTTTGCTGCGTTCTTCCTGGCCGGTCGCGAGAACGCGTGTAGAAATGTTTTATTGAAATACAATTGCCTCCCACCCCAGGAGAAAATCATTTCCTTAAAGTCAAATAATCAGTTGAACTGAGTCAGAATAAATGATTTATGTATGTTTAGTTTTTAATTTTGTCGATTTTGAGTTATACCTTTCCAGTTTAATTAATAATCACAGAAGTAATTTAAAATAGAAAGTTGAAAAATATTTTGAGGAATTATTTCTCTGTTAAATATAAATACCAATCTGATCCAGTACTGTTGACTATGAGTGCAGGTTATATTTCCTAATAACATCAAATACGGAAAAATATTAGAACTTTTATTCAATGCTGAGTCAATTCTAATAGACAGTAATTCATTATTGTTCTTTATAAATTTATATTAACACTATAAAATGACTAATAAAATTGAATATATTTGCATTTGTCAATTAGTTTAATTGTTAGTTAACATATTGTAGGCCTTGTGATTTGATTGGATCATATATTTGCTTATATCAAATATATAGTATGTATACTGAAACTGAACTTAATAGATTTTACTATTATAATTTTAATTCACCTAGTATCTTGATACAAATTTTCAATTTGAAATGGTTGAATTATAAATATCTACTTGATAATGTTATATGATTTAATCACTTGAATTTTCAGATAATTTAAGACAGTAAAATAAATCTCGAGAAATTTTTCAAAAATACACATACATTTTCAAAAATACACATATATAGCATTTGTTGAAAACTTCAGTAATTTAAAGTATTTGATGATATTCCTTTAAGAATAATTTTATTTATTTTCCATAGTCAGTTGTTTTTCCTTGTAATGCTAAAATAGTGATGTTTTATCATCATCCTAGACTTATGATTCTGATTTTTATCAGCAATGGCAGGTTTACTTTTTTCCTTTCTTTCTTTCTTTCTTTCTTTCTTTCTTTCTTTCTTTCTTTCTTTCTTTCTCTCTCTCTCTCTCTCTCTCTCTCTCTCTCTCTCCTTTCTTTTCTGTTTTCCTTATTTGTTTCTTGGTTTTTTTTTTTTTATTTTCAGGAGATTTTCTGATTACTTATAATCATTAGGTTTTTTTCTCATTATAAATTTTAAAATTTAATGTCAAGTGTTCTCTCAAATGTATACTACTAGCCTATTGTATATTAAAAGATATCTTCATGTTTAGCTTGTTGTGATTGATGGTGTTCTGATCTGTTGGAATGTATGCACTTTTGTTCTCAAAGACCAATTCTTCTTTTCTGCTGTTGAATTCTTCATTATTTTCAACTTTTCATTGTATTTGACCTCATTCTCTGATAAAAAGGCATTCAATAGCTTTTCTTCTGTGTCTTTATGTCACCTACAGGAATCCCTCCATCACTTCTCTTCTGCAAACTGTTTCAACCACACTAGTATCTATTATCTCCAATGGGTACAGAGAAATAGATCTTTGAATTTTACTCATCCCTATTATTATTTGCTAGAGCATCTGGTATCTTTTTTACATTTTAAACACAGATTTTGTACTACAAGCAGAAAATTAAGCGGAGTTTGAGAAGATGGTGGAAAGAAGAGAGGAGACAAGGGAGGGAGTAAAGGAGACTAGTATGGGATAGGGAAGCACACTGTAAGCAGTAAGAGTGTCTTTGTCAATAATCCTGACGACTGTTATTGATACATCCACATTTTGAGTACTGGTGTGGTACTTTTCTTGCTTGTGAACTTGATACACCTGGATAGAGGGAACCTCAATGATAAATTGCCTTTATCAGATTGTCCATTAAACATGCCTGTGGGTCATTGTCTTGATTGTTAATTGATGTAAGAGAGCCTCTTTCATTGTAAGTGGTACCAATCCTGAGTTTGGACTTTATAGAAAAGGTACCTGAATATGAGCATGGAAGCAAGCCCAGATGGTCTTTCTCTGGTCTCTGCTTCAATTTCTTCCTACAAGTTTCTTCCTTGTGTTCCTTCCTTGCATTCTTTCAATGATGGACTGCCACACTTTTATTGAATTTGGTCTGTGTTTCAGCACAAGGTCATATAGTTTCAATTAATGTAAACATCATTCAACAAACAGAACCCCACACACTTATGGAGTAAAGGATTTATTTCAACTTATATCTCTTTCAACTTGTATCTCAACCCCATCACTGAGGGAAGTGGGGCAAGAACCCCAGGCAGGAGCTTTAGAGGCTGAAACAGAGAGAATCCATGAAGGAACATTACATTCTGACTTGTTCCCTGTGCCTTCTTTACAGCCTCAAGCCCACATTCTTTTAAAATGTAGTATCAGCTGCCAAGAGTTGTCACCATTCAGAGTGGTGTGGGCCCTCCCCCTTCAATCATTAATCATGATATAACTCGCTGCATACTTGGCTGTGGTCAATCTGATAAGGGCATTCTATAATTAGATGTTCCTCTTGCCAAATGACTCTACTGTCATGATGTTGACAAACTCTACAACAATAACCAGGACAAAAAGCAGCAGCTGCAATCTTATTAGTCTTCATGTGATCCTATTAGGGAACCTGTAGGTATTCACAGAAAATATAGATTCTAGCTAAATATAGCTGAGAAATTTGTTCCAATCTCGGGGTGACTAAGTAAATTGCTACTGGCCTGAATTTTCATCTGTGGAATAAGATCAGATGGGGTATTTACAATTTTGACCACATTTGAAATTGCCACTTATTTCTGTGTCTTATATTTAGATTAGGAATCCTAATGATACAACTTGAAATTTGAAGTATGATGTAATTTATCCTCAAGACCAAATAGTGTGACTGAAGAGGTGACTCAGCAGTTAAGAGCAATAGCTTTGCAATCATGAAGACCAGATATTGTCTCCCTGCACCAAAAAATTGAAGATGATTTCTGTCTCTCATATGCCTGCATCTCCAGCATTGAAGGATGCCAAGACAGGGAGATTACTGGCTAGGTGGATGTCAGTCTTATTAAAAACTGGTGGTCCAGGTTCAATGAGAAATACTACTTCAAAAGCGAAAAGGGGTATTGGAAGGCACTTATAGTTTTCTGCCTTCAGAATTCACCTGCAACTGTTCACATCAACAAATGTGCAATATATTTTTTAGTATAAGTTTTTCAAGACATGGTTTTATCCTTATCACAGACATTACCATTATATGTCAAAATATTTCTCATTCATTGACAAATATAAATTAGTATTGGGAAAAGAGTAATAGTTCAATGATCAGAGTATTATAAATTATATTTATTACAGTATAAATTTCTTTATAAACTATCATATATGATTTGCTTACTAGATGCCATTTCTAAGATTATATTTTTAAATTATAGCTCATTGGATAAAAAAAAACTGTAGTTCATTTTAAATTAACTTTGAATAAATAAATATATGTAACTGGACATAATAAAGCAGTAATAGTCAAATCTGTATGTTCAGAATAAAGTCAAATACTAATAGAATATTTATAAAATATCTCCAAGAACATATGCACATATGTGTAGGAATAAAAATGGATACATTTTATATTTTATGTTGTATTTTTATTGTGATTCTATTAATAATTTTGTGAAGTGATATGACCTAAATTTGAGATCTAGTCAAGTCGTTATCATAAAATTTTTCCTAAAATGATTTTAGAGCCAACATTCCAGAAAGTGTGAAGCATATTAATAATGTCAATAAATTTCTATGAGATATTAACTGTTAATTAATTTACTAAAATAAATATATATTAATATATTAATACAAATGATACTTTACCTAATTCAGAAAGCAGTCAAATATTTGAATATCAATCTCTAACTTTTGAATTAACACTACTGTCTTCAGTTGGCTGGGCAGTTGGCTTAGCAGTTACAACCACAGATTGTCTTAGAATCACTGCATTCCATTCCCAGAATCCATATCAGGTGACTTATAACCACTTGTAACTCCAGTTCATAGCAGCAGAAACCTCTGATCACCATGGGTACCTGCGCACGTGTATGCTCACATGCACACACACACACACACACACACACACACACACACACACACACACAGATGTGCATACACAAAATTTCAAAACGAAAGTAAGTCTTTAGAACATATGTTACCATGTTACTCTGGAGCTTCCTTGCATCCTAAAAGCTTATTGTATAATCAATCAGCACAGATAAAATCATTATGTGTCTTCAAGTAATACTTCACCTGCATCAAGAACTTTAGAATTATTGATCAAAAAAGACACAACTTGTTGAATATTTGATACTTTAAACATCATCTTTAATCTCACCAATATGGCCTGGCAGAGAAGATAAAACAACATCTGAAGGTTAACACCTTGTTTCTTCTTAACTCCAGTCCAAAAAAAAAAAAAAAAAAAAATTCCAGCAGCCTTGGCATCATTATAAGATTTATGAGCTAATGAGGAAACCACAGACTTGAGCCTAAGTAAGCTCTGAGTCTTCTTATGCTCTTTATGAGTCCACACCCACAGAGCTCTTTCATTGTAAATTGAAACATGCAATGTGTAAAGGGGAATGCATGGATATGAACCTCATGCAAAGATAAACACCCACTGTCATAACAGCACTCAATGAGGCTTTACAGACTCTGGGTTGTGTGTTTGCAGGAAAGCTTTCTCTGATTTCTGCTTTTGGTTTTTGTTGCCCTGAGCTTCACATCCAATGCCTGACAGAAGAGGTTTGACAGGCAGTAGTTCAGAGAGAACTGGATCAATAGATTGCTAAGGCATATTGCTAATCTTTCAGGATTTACATTTTTGTTCAAGTTGGTCTTTCTTGAGTGAATATAATTACCTTAATTTTTGCAGGAACTTTTATAATATTTATTTATACAGAACATTTTACTCTATGCGGTTTCAATTTCAAACATTAGTTTCATGTCATTTTGGCAATTGACAACACAATGGCTACTTGCGCACAAAACAGTTTTAATGACATTTTAAAACAGTTTTATACCTACCTGAGCCCAGGGGTATGCTGAAATTACTGATTATCAAATATTTAGCTTTCCATTTTGTTAGGTTGCAGTGGCTCTTTGGAGTGCAACACATGTGTCAGTGCTATATATATGAGTTCTCAAAGATTTTAATGACCAAGCATTAATGCAACGCTCGCAACTATATTATAGAGAAGAATACAATTGTTAGTACTGAACTGATGAAAAGAAAACGCAAAGCAAATACCCAAAATGGAAGCTGTGTCTTTTTTTTTTTTTTTTTTTGTCTGTTCATTACTTTATCTGAAGTAACTCACATCTAGCATGGGCAAGCAGTTAACAACTTAACTAAAAAAAATTAACATTTTCCACACCATATGTAACGTCTTTCTTTTCTAATAGTCTATGACTCTTTATCCTTGAAGTTCATTACTTTCAGTAGAATGTTTAGTTATAGACTGCTCGTCATATATTCTGTGTCTGAGTTCTCAAAGGCCTTTATGAGCAATTATTAAGTTAATGTTTGCCACCATATTGTAGGTAGGAGAATAGTATTGCAGTGATGTAAAACCAAAGCACAAAGCCAGTTTTCAGTTGCTCCACAGAATTCTAGGACACACTGTGATTTTAAAATTTCATAATTTTCCCATGGAAATTTTCCAAAAAACAATAAGACTGCTCAGAGTGAGGATAGATGATTCCAAGGTTGAGGACAATATTAATATTTGTTATGTTGTAAGAAACAATTTCAAAGAAAAAGATATTAAAATTAAAGTCTCTTCATTTGTATATCGACATAGTTTCATCTGCTTGTTTTCATTTTTATTTTGAAACTTAAGACATTTCTCAAATGCAAATTGTATATCGGCGTGAAAGAATATGTGCATCCACATGAAGTGATGGCAAATGCACACAAGTTATAGAGACACAGGTTAGAGATAACAGGAAAAAGGGATTGAGATATGTGCGTATTAAGGCCTAAGCTACATAGCTTATATTCCTAAGGACTGAGATACATAGCTTATATTCCAAGCAAGTAGCATATTATTTCAGTTGCTGACATTCTCTAAGCTTGAGTTTATTCATCTATTCAAATTTAAACATGAGCTGCGTTCATTTTGTAAGGCCAATATATCTCCCAGTTTTCTGTGTCTCCACATCTGTTCAGACCTCTGTTAAGAATAGATGAATGTCCACAAGTACATAATATATTCAAAAGCCATTTTACTCTCTGCCTAAGTTCAGTATATTATTTAATAAAAATAATTTAATAATGTTTAAATAAAATGCTTACATCATAATTAATTTAATTTTAGAATAGTCATGCTGTTCTTTGCATTCTTTTTTTTTTCTTTCTTTTTTTTTTTCTTTTTTTTAATTAGGTATTTACCTCATTTACATTTCCAATGCTATCGCAAAAGTCCCCCATACCCACCCACCCCCCACTCCCCTACCCACCCACTCCCCCTTTTTGGCTCTGGTGTTCCCCTGTACTGGGGCTTATAAAGTTTGCAAGTCCAATGGGCCTCTCTTTCCAGTGATGGCCGACTAGGCCATCTTTTGATACATATGCAGCTAGAGACACGAGCTCTGGGGGGTACTGGTTAGTTCATATTGTTGTTCCACCTATAGGGTTGCAGTTCCCTTTAGTTCCTTGGGTGCTTTCTCTAGCTCCTCCATTGGAGGCCCTGTGGTCCATTCAATAGCTGACTGTGAGCATCCACTTCTGTGTTTGCTAGGCCCCGGCATATTCTCATAAGAGACAGCTATATCAGTGTCCTTTCAGCAAAATCTTGCTAGTGTATGCAATGGTGTTCTTTGCACCCTTACAGTGGTTTTATTTACTGGGATTACTAAATCCCCATCCTTTAAGCTGCGGAAACAGTTTAGTAGGAAAAACAAATCCCCTGTATAAGGGCTGATCTTGATGAACACAGACCTCACCCCAACCACCTACTATTAATAAATTACTTCCTATAACTTCAATGTCACAATACTTTTTTAGATTATTCTCTATAGTGAATATGATTAAATGTTCTAAATAAGATTCTAACTAAAAGTTGTTGATGTACAAAATACTTCCTTTAAAAACATGAAAAACAAAACACACAATAATCTATTATTTCTTTGAAATTGATAAGCTAATGAATTCTTCCTCTATTTTACAATTTACTTAGGAATTTTAAAGATTGGCATATATTCTTAGCTTATAAGGTACCATAATTCTGTATCAGACTTAAAAGAAAAATGAAAGAAATATATTCCCTGCTACTTTCCCCAAAATATTTCAGAGAAACATTGTTCCCAAAGCATGAGTTTTGAGGTCAAATAATTTTGGAAAATGTTGACTGTCATCAGGACTGCACCTGCCTTCATATTTTTGTGCTTCCAGCTGCAAAAGGGAGAAGTAATAAAGTTCCCATTTACAGAAACGGGAGCAGCATGACCCACGGTGCTCTGGTGCAGAGCATAATTTTACACTAAAAAAAGTAATGGAATACTTAAATATGACGAAAATGATTAACGTAAGATATTTTTATTGCTATCCTAGGTTTTTTGTTATTCCAGATGATTTTACAAATTGCCCTTTCTAATTCATTGAAGAATTGATTTGGAATTTTGATGGGGATTGCATTAAATCTGTAGATTGCTTTTGGCACAATAGCCATTTTCACTATATTGATCATGCCAATCCATGAGCATGGGAGATCTTTCCATCTTCTGAGATCTTCTTTAATTTCTTTCTTCAGAGACTTGAAGTTCTTATCATATAGATCTTTCACTTCCTTAGTTAGAGTCATGCCAAGGTATTTTATATTATTTTTGACTATTGTTGAGGGTGTTGTTTTCCTAATTTCTTTCTCAGCCTGTTTATTCTTTGTGTAGAGAAAGGCCATTGATTTGTTTGAGGTAATTTTATATTCAGCTACTGCACTGAAGCTGTTTATCAGGTTTAGGAGTTCTCTGGTGGAATTTTTTAGTGTCACTTTTATATACTATCATAGAATCTGCAAATAGTGATATTTTGTTGTCTAATTGCTCTGGCTAGGACTTCAAGTACTATATTGAATAAGTAGGGAGAAAGTGGGGAGCCTTGTCTAGTCCCTGATTTTAGTGGAATTTATATGCCCCAGTACAAGGGAACACCAGGGCCACGAAGTGGGACTGGGTAGGTAGGGGAGCAGGGGGATAGGGAGGGTATAGGGGACTTTTGGGATAGTATTTGAAATGTAAATGAAGTAAATATCTAATAAAAAAATCGGAAAAAGAAGATATTTTTATTATTACAAGAAGTTTTGTTTCTTTTTATTACTTAGATTTATTCGACTTAGTTCAACTATCCTTTACACAGTACTAACTTTGACACCTTTCAAAGAAGCCATATTTCTCTGCCCTGTGGTTAGTGGTTGTTTCTGCAGTATCAAGACTAGTGTAGTTGGAACATTGTTAAAGAAAACAGAACAGTGTGAGGTCGGAGTTTTAGCAAGATGCTGGATCTTGTAGGGTCTTGTGAAACTTATTAAGGTGTGTGACTTGGAATGCGAGGAAAGGTCACAGACGGGTTTTTAACAAAATAATGACATAACTTCCTTTTAACAGATTGCTCTGGGTGCTGTTAGACAGATTTCAGGGAATGCTTTGTTGAGGTCCCTGTGACACCAATTTCTGGAATAACTTCTGGAATAATTTTCTATGTATCCCACTTTATTTTAAAGATTAAATGAGGGAATGATTATAAAGTACCTCACAACATTGACTGGAAAAAAAAACACTAAATAAGAATATGCAGTGGCTAATTTTAAATCATTTTTTTATTTGAATATATATAGAAAAATTCCGTTTAATTTGTTTAAGTATACAATTATGTTGCCAAAATCCTACTAGCAAATAATGCCTCATTATTCTTCTTCTCAGCCACTTTCTTTGTTGCCTCTTTAAAATGTTTGCCTTTTCCTATTATTTAAACCTACAACATATATCTTAGGGAAAAAAGGACTGTAATAATTGCCAACCCTTATTAAACACATACTTTGCCAACAACTGTTGAAGTACATTACATTACTCTTTCTAACAACTCTTTAAATTGGGTTCTATTCTTTGTGTTTTCTTTTTCCTACTGCTAAATTAATGAGGACATTGGAACACTGAAAACCATAAGTGAATTTCTCAACTTCAGGCAGCCAGTAAGAGACAAAGCAGGGGATTTTATTCAGACTCAAAGGCAGGAAGCCCACTTGGTTATCATTTGCTTTTTTGAATTCATAGTTGCAAATCTATGAGCAGCTTTATTTTCTGCAGGGTTCCTGCTCTTAGCAATGTCCAAACCCAACCCACATTTCCATGGCCCTTGATTCCTACATTATTCATCCTCTGTTCCTTTAGCTCTCAGGCTCTGGTGGCTCATCCCATGAATATTCAAGCATGTTCTCATCTTAGCATTTCTGAATATCTTTCCCAATAAAATCTAGACAGTCCTATCCTAGCATTTATTAGCTCATAATGTCTTTTTTTAATCTCCTGAATTTTCATTTCAAATATATGTTTAATTTCTTAGCCAACAGTAAACATATTTATATTGTGTATCACATGATAGATGAAGTCCACATTCTTTTTATACCACGCACCATGGTATTTATCTCTTTATTGGGCACTACTCTTTACATTTGCTGTATAATCCCTGATAGAAAGAAGTATGACCACTATAATCAGACAGAAACATTGGCAAATTCTTGAAAATGGGGTATCCTGTATTTATGATAATTTACATGTACCTAATTACCTGTAACTAGTATGGTTGCTTGCACACATTTTTTATATAAGATGATGAAAATCAATTCATATATATTTGGTTTATATTTTTTTCTCAGCTCTTAGTCATTAGTTTTCCTTCATATCAGTTTAAGAATTAAGTTGTCATTTTCAAGAAAAATCTTTGATTTTTCATTTGAACACATTGAACTGATTACCATATTTCAAGAACATTTAACAATCTGACAACATTATTTTTGTGTGCAGTTTGGCGCAACTTACTAAAGAGGTTTGTGTAGTTTTTGTGTCATCTAGGGTTTCTTCTATTCTCTTTTGAATGACGTTCATACTTTCTTGTGGCTTTTATACTTTTACTAAGAATTTGAAGTTATTGTGCATTTACTTTCTATTTTTATGCAGAAACCAAAAATTTACTTCACTGTACAAGTAAAGTCAGAATTTGTAGGTATGACAAAGCATATTTGCCTAGAGTATACACGAACAACTTTATGTATATAAAATAAAAACTGTCCTAAATATTTTCAATAGTGTTTTAATGATGGAATCTGTAATTCTTAAGGCTCGTGCATCAAAGATCTCGTCTTCCCCATTCATTTGGTCTTGATAGCATCTAACTTTTGAGGATATGTTCTTGTTTGTGATTATACTTTATTTTTCAAGGTCCTACAAAGAATCACTCATACTTCTTCCTAGTGATTATTTCACATTGTTTTCCTGCTTAGCCTCTAGATATTAAATACTCTCAGTTCCTGCACTTTTATCTTTAACTATGGTCTTGCACAAGGACTGTTTCTTATCATTGTTCTTACATTGAGATCCATAGTCTCATAACCTAAAATCGTCTACCTTTAGTAACAATATCTTGCATTTAGCTTCTAAATTATGATACTTGATGCTTCTATTTATTAACTTAAATATACCTATGCATTCCATGCATCCTACCTGGAATGCATCATCACATTTCAATCTTTTTTTTATGGTTTCCATCTTTAAATAATCTTAGCTAATTCTACATATATTACTGCGTATTGTCCATTGACATGTAGACTATTTTCCCTCTCCTGTGGTAGCAGAGACTAGAAACCCAGAAACAACTATGATTTGTCTTTTTTGCATTAACTTGAGGATGCCATGAACAACCAGACTAGTTTTTAAACATTATTCTGATAACATTAACAAGTATCATCACTAAAAGTCTGATGTCTTCTGAAAAATAAATAATTTAATCTGCTTAAATGCTTTCGGAGGACATGGAGACTAGAGTTTTCCTATTATTGCACTTGAACTGAAAAGGCAGATTATTTATACATTATTATTATTCCTGACCCTGACGAAGATAGCATTAGTTCTATAAACCCAGACTGAGAAAACCTGTCCTCTTTCTTGTGTATCAAACTTGTTCTTGGGATTTTAAGCCTCCAAAATCCCATTGGTCTAATGCTATGAATGAAAAGGTAAGTAAATGATTATCATATTATTCTTATTTATATGGATAACACTCACTGACACAACCATGTATCCAGACTCTTTTATTGTCATGACTCTGTAGATTTTATTAACCTTTAAATAGTATGTATTAATTTTACACTGATTTTAATGTGATACATTTTATGGATGTATATGTACTTAATCATAAAGAGCTCCATATTTCTTACTTTCTTTTCCAAATCCTTTCCCAATCCTTCATTTCCTTCTTCCTCTAGCATAGTTCACTTTATATCTTTAGGTTGTTTAAAATAAATATATCTCACATATTTGAGAGACTACAAAATCCTGAAAAATGTGTTTTCTAAGTGATTGTGTAACAAGAAACTTTATAAGAGAAGACCCAACATCTACTTATCTCAGATAAGCAGACTGATGGATATCACCAAAGTCCAACTTAATGAACTAACAAAATTAAGTTCATTAATGAAATATATTTGTGTTACTTAAGAATGACCTGACAAAGGGGCTAATTACAGAATGACTCAGAGACAGTGGAGACACCAAAAATCACTTAGGCATGGTTGACAAATCACAAAACCTGTACAGCTGAAGTACAATGTACACACAACTGAAGGCAGCTCAAGAGGCCAGAGAATGCCCTTTTAAAGTGATTCAGTTGTCACCCCCCCCCCAATGCAGCTTCTCTGGCCTCAGTCTTCTTTATTATTTGTCTTATCTGAGAGTGAACCTCAGTTGTCTTTATTGCTTACTTAGGGATGGAGAGTCCTAATGAATCTGATCAGTTTCAGCGATTTCATAAAACTGTTTTTGAGTTGTTTAACTTAAAGTTTAGCTAGCTTCCCTTTAGGAAAGAAGGCTAAGAGGATCTATGCTAAACAGCATAAACCTAGCTTATTTAATTTGGCTATTTAATCTCCACTTCCAGACAGATTATTATAGCCAGTGCAATGCTCTGTTCCTGAGTTTTGTTTATTGTTATTACTATTATTTTGACTTTGTGACTAAAACCACTCCCTTGTGCACATTTAACACATTTTCTTTTTGTGTGGAAAGGAACCTACTTGGATAATTTTAGCCCCTGTGAATAGGGTCATGATAAACATTAATATGTAAGTATCATTATCTCTCCAGTAATCTGTCTGATTCATTTCAATATATACAAAGAACAGAAATTCCTAAGGTAGTTCTATTTTTACTTTTACAACGCATCACCATACTGCAGTGCAAAGAGGAGGAGGAAGTTTTCATTCTCACAAGTAACATGTAAGGTTTGCTCTTCCTCATCCTCCTACAATAATTGTAAGGGGGGAATATTTTAAGTGTTCTATCGTTGCGAATATTGGCTTTAATGGATTTGGAATAAACAAGCTACTATTGGGGCCTTTGATGGCATTGGTTTGGCTTTCTCTACTCAGTGTATATTGTGAGTCACGGGTGGGGGTGGGAGTTATGGAAACATTCTAGAGTTTAGATGGTAGTATGCAGCTACTGCTATTTTGTTGGTCTTTGGCTGCAGGTATGGGTCTCAGTTATGCATTAAGCAACTGGTCTAGTGGATTCTTGAACATTCAAACTCAAAGTCACATGCTTTTGTCATTCTGCTTAGATAAGTGGAGCAGTTCAAGGATATCTAGAAATTGATAATTTTGCTATTCAGAGATGTTTCAATTATTCCATTTGTATGCATGTGAGCATGTGTGGTTACATATGAGTATGCTTATCTATGTGGAAGCCGGAAATCAACATTGGGTGTCTTGTTTAACTAATCACTATCTTACTATTATATACAAAGTTTCTCACTAAACCCTGAGATTATGAATTGCCTAGACTGGATGAGCAACAAGTGTCCTACTTAAAGATTTTATAACTGGGATTTTATAACACTATAAACAAAACTAGTGTGAGGAGAAACAGCTTTAATTCAGCTTAGATTTCCAGAAAACAGTTCATAATCTAAAAAAGTCAGGACAGGAACTGAAGTTGAAGCCATTAATGAGGACAATTTACTGGTTTACTCCACATTTCTTTCCAGCACTACACAGAACACTCAGCCCAGAAGTAGCACCAAGCACAGTCAAATGCACCTTTGAATATCTATCCTTTAAAAAAAAAAAAAAGGCATGGTTTCCTACAAGTCAATCTGGTAGAAGTTCATCATGTTTCCGTGACAATTAGCATGTTTTATGAGACATCACCCATGCTCTGTGGATGACCACTTCTGTCATAATGGCCCAGGATAAAATATGAAAAGTTGCTATCATGGCCATTATTACAACCCAGAATGATAAAGCATGTGCATGATTAATTTTACCCTTTGGGAACAAGAATCTCAAAATGCCTAACCCTGGAAGATTATGGAAGATCAACATCTGTAAGAACTAGCCCAAGGAACATCATGTTCTTGTAAAAGCAATGTTTCCAGATAAGTTTTTTTTTTCCTCTTATAGATCAGGACATAAATCTAATGAGGAAATGTCTTTTGACTTGAGACCTAGTCAACAGAATGTAAATCATTCCTGCTTCTTGCACCCAAGCCAGCTTCCTGGGTCTAACAATGCTAACTCCACTTTAAAAAGTCCATTGCAGCAGCTTTGCTAGAGTAGTATAATCCCTCTTAAATCTTATCTTTATACCAACAGCTTAGTGCAGTGACCATTCCTCATCTATGAAGTTTCTGTTTGTAGCTAATGTAAAGCATCATAGAAAACCACAAGAGGACATAGTACAGTGATCAATGGACCGTTGGGAACCCAGGTCCAACATATAGCTCATACATATCATAGAAGAGGGGAATATAAGATGATAGGAACCAGAATAACAAGGAGTCTGATGTGACAAAGGATCACCTAGAAATGAACTTTGAAGAAGATATAGATAGTATCAGTATATATGTTAACAAGGAAGGGGAAAATTTTGTGGGGAACTTTCCTCTAGAAAAAGTAGTATGGTCAAGTATTTATGGCTCTAAGTAGATGTTTAAGCTCCTCCAGAAATAAGTCCCTTATTGGTTGTTAGCCATAAAACCATATAGGCAGAAACAAACAAACAAAATATGTATATATCTGATGCACAGATAAAAACAAATGTACACACTTGTGTACATAAGAAATATAATCAAAGATAATAGAGGTCATCACCCTGAGAGTTATAAGGTGTGTTTAGGGCAGGGGTGAATGTAAAGGATTCAAGAGTGGGTAGCTAGGAGAGAGTGGAGATAGCAAAGGGAAGAGGATGTGGTATAATACTATTTCAATAAAAAACATTTATAAATGTAAGATTGAAAATGCTTAGTTACTCTTAGGATATTATTGGCACTATTTTGCAAGTTTGTAATCCAGTCATTATTGCAAATCACAAAGTTTTCATATAATCTCTTTTCTCCTCTGGTACTGTGCAGAGCACCTTCCTGAACTATGAAATCTTGTGTATGATTTCTTCAGCAAAAGAATATATCATATCTTCAAATTCAAGCTGATTATGAATACCATTGGCAACAAGTTGAAATGTTTAGGCAGTCTATAGAATGTAACTAGCCAACAACACTGAAAGAATAAATTTATTGATGTCACTGGACTTTTTGTTAGTATTTAATATCTAGTAGGTTAAGTATTTTCCCATTATAGAAGAAATATATAAACATACATACTTCTGTATGTATGTATATATATATATATATATATATATACATACTTGTGTATGTATATGTATATATATATATATATATATACATACTTGTGTATGTATATATATATATATATATGTATGTATATCTGTTAAGAAGCTTCTAACATAGTAGATGCCATACAATTTTCAAGGGTCTTTAGGCTTATTTAGTTCTCCCTTTATTTTCTCAACCAACCTGCCATCTCAACCCTACCTGAATCTAATCATTTCTACACCATTAATTCCCCAAAGACTTATATTACAGCTCTATATAACTATAAATATTTAACTTTCCCTGACCCAGTATGGCCTCTCACTAATTTCCAGACCCATATGCTATTACAAATAAATATTCATATCAAGACTAAAGGTGACTAATGAGTGAAAGCATGAGACATTTCTTTTATTGTTTCTATGTTGCCTAAATCTGAATGTTATCATCAGCTCCATTGGTTTACTTGTGAATCTCACTTTTTCATACCTGAATAGTATTTTAATAATTAAATATACTTCATTTTCATTATCTAATTGTCAGTTGATGAATGTTATGTTCATTAAGTTTTATTGAAGCTGATAACAGTGTCTTTTGATAAGAGGTAGGTAGCCTCAATTGAGAAAATCATCACATCAGACTGGCCTCAAGAGAAGACATTTGGACATAGCCTTGATTAATTATTGATGGGACAGGCTTCATTCTATTTTGATTGCTATCATTCCTTGGGAAGTAGTCATGGGGTCCATAACTCTTGCGCACGCTCGACTGGCCAGGAAGAACGACACTGCAACAGGATCCTTCTGCACACATTTATTGGGAGAGCTTGATTGTAGAGGCGAAAAGACCCCGAGCCCAGAACTGGTGCTGCTTTTATAGGCCTAGGAGAGGCGTGTCTCACACCCGGATTGGTTATGCACTAAGCCTCATTTGCATGTTCCTCATCTGATTGGCTACTCTCTCTCAGTACCTTACAGAACCGCATTATCATACCTCATTTGCATGTTCCTCACCTGATTGGTTATACTCTCAGTACCTTACAGAACCTCATTATCATGCCTGGGCCAGGCAGTGTCTTTGCAAAAAACTTTACTGCATATGTACACATTGGTTGTTTGTCCAATCTTATGCGTGGTGGCCAGCAGTAGTCAGTGCCACTCAGCAACGGCACATGTGGCTTCCCACATCTCCCCCTGTTTGTTTTAATAAAATGAGGCTGGACTAGGCCTGTGCAATTATGCCCATCCACAGTGGCTCCTGTTTTAGGTCGTTCCTCTAATGTCACAGCCTTACCCGTCATAGGGTAACCCTATCGCCACCAGGCCCCATGTCTTAGGTTGGACTGTGCACGAGGAAAGTTGCCCGTCTCTGGATACCGCAGTGCTGTGTGACAATAACTGCTAAATGACCTAGGGCGAACTCTGCAAAAGAGGCCAGCCAAAAAATGAATTAGTGGTGAAATCATGATCATTCTATCGCTTGCAATGAGGAAACCTCAGTGATGTGCAAGGGCTGATCAATGATCGTTGAGTCTCTCTCATCTCAGTACCGTGGAGTGCAAGAGCAGAGAACTCAGATGCTGACTAATTCTTGAGCATAGATAACCAAATTTCAGGGGAGGAGCCGTTTTCAATAGCTAAAAGTGCCTGAGTTATAATCACCTTGTCATGTTTTTGTTGGGTTCTGAATTTGCATACCAACCAGAGCATGAACACCAGTCCACAGCATATGGCAGCACCAAACAAAATCACTCCCACCCATTCCTTAAAGTAAGAAAAAGCAGAGGCAAGCCAAGAGGTAAAGTCTCCGAGGGTCACTGGTTTCACTCTGGTCCCATTAAGGTTCAGGATCTGTATCTACAGCCTCGTCTGCAACCTTTCCAGCTCCTGCGACCAGTTCCCCTTCAGGAAATTCGATAGGTCTGTACTTTTAATAAGAGAATTATTAATATACCTATTGGGAGTGATGCACACATGCAAAGTGGATGCCACACAACTCATTTGTATGACATCCATCATCTGTTCCATGTTATGTTGTAAAATATCCTTCTCTGATTCACTAACATTAACCCTGAGGCGATATGAGAATCTGCCCTTTGCAGGGTAAGCAATGCCTCAGACGTTTTTTCTGCTATCTGACTTATAGTGTCAGCAGTATTAATTTGATCTGCCCAATTAGAGATAATCTTTTTCTTAAAAAATATACAGGGTGTAAAAGGTTTATCCACATTATGCACAAAGCATAATGTATAATTTAAATGAAAACTAGTACTCTTATACACCCGTGGCTCTTGAGGAGTTTGTCGTGCATAAGGCACATCCAAAAAACATTCCTTTGCAAAAAACAAAGGCTAGGTAGAAGAATTGGAATGTACTGGTAAAGGTACTGGCCATGATCTTACTATGGCCCATAAAGGTATACTTATCCTGGTTTCAATCATCAGGAGCAGGAGAATCATCTTGGGGTTCATCTTGCTCTTTCACGGTCCTTGTCAGTCGCATCGGGACCCAAAGTGGATTTTCTTCACCCTGTGGAAAAACACAAATAGCTCCCCGGGACCTGATTAAGATAGGATCCGGGCCATAACATTTATTATCAAGGACATTTTTCCAGTTGACCATTTCATTGGGCGATTGAGGCCATTGTCCGTGCCTTTCAGCTGGTGATCTTCCAGCATCATCCAATTTTTAAAAATTAAGAGTAAATATTGTAAGGGATAAAGCCATCTTTGGCGTCATAGCCTCTATTCCCCCTTTCTGTTTTTGCAAATATTGTTTCAGAGTGCGGTGGGCTCTCTCAATGATGCCTTGGCCCTGTGGATTATAGGGCAATCCAGTAATATGTTTTACTTGCATTTGTTTGCAAAATTGGCTAAATTTAGAAGAAGTATATGCAGGACCATTATCTGTCTTTAACTCTAGGGGCTTGCCCCATGCAGCCCAAGCCTCTAAGCAGTGAGATATGACATGAACTGCTTTATCCCCTGTCAAGGGAGAGGCATGTAGGACACCAGAACTGGTATCAATGGATACATGTACATATTGTAATTTCCCAAAAGATGGGATATGCGTGACGTCCATTTGCTATACATCTAGGGGTCGCAATCCGCAATGATTAACACCCACGGAAGGTGCATTAATAAATTCTACACATTTACCACACTGTAGGACAATGTCTCCTAATAATTTTTGAAAATCATTTAGTGTCTTTAGATGATCTTTTCTTATACTAATCTTTTGTGGGGTGACATATCGTAAAGTAATAGTGGCTCCTAGAAAATGACTAACATTAGACTGCTGTACCTTTTCTGGTGCAATAATCAAGCCATTATTTTTTAAAGTTTCATTAAGCAAGCCATAAGCTTGCTGTATACTTTCTTCTTCTGGTCCACCTGATAACACTGTGTCTCCTTTCTTTTTCCTTTTTCTTTTTAAGCCCTTCTCCTCTCCCGACATACTTTCTTGTTGCTCTGTAAGGATTTTCTGACCTGTCTTGACTGCCTCTACACACAGTTTCAAACAGTAACAGAGTCCATATATCAGAACAAACAAGACCAAAACTATCAGACCTACCCACAAAGGGTCAATGGGAGAAAAAAGCATAACTCATGAACCTTAACTTGTCCCAAACCTGGGAACCTTATCGTCTCAATCCTTTCTTGCCTTCTCTTCTCTCTTTCCCTTTTCTCTTTCCTTTTTTTTCTTTCCTTTCCCTTTTCCTTTCCTTTACTATTTCCTTTTCTTTCTCACTGATTCCTTTTATTTTTTTCTCCCTTTTCTTTTTCTTAAAAAACATATCCCCCTTTAACCTGGGGATCAGTTTGGGAGACTTACCGGTACAACCGTTCCTCAGCCGAAGAGTTCTGAATCCACGCAGTCGGATCCTTCTCAGCAGTCTGTTTTGCAGGAACACTTCATTATCACCGTTCCCCAGCTGAAGAGTTCTGAATCCATGCCAGATCCTTCTCAGCAGTCTGTTTAACGGGAACCTTTATTAACCGCTCCTTCCCCGTAATGCAGTTCTGAATCCTCCCTGTAGCAGGGGGTCTTCGCTCGTGCCTGAAGATGTTTCTTGTCCCAGGTTTTCGGCACCACTTCTTGTGCGCGCTCGACTGGCCAGGAAGAACTACGCTGCAACAGGATCCTTCTGCACACATTTATTGGGAGAGCTTGATTGTAGAGGCGAAAGACCCCGAGCCCAGAACTGGTGCTGCTTTTATAGGCCTAGGAGAGGCGTGTCTCACACCCGGATTGGTTATGCACTAAGCCTCATTTGCATGTTCCTCACCTGATTGGTTATACTCTCAGTACCTTACAGAACCTCATTATCATGCCTGGGCCAGGCAGTGTCTTTGCAAAAAACTTTACTGCATATGTACACATTGGTTGTTTGTCCAATCTTATGCGTGGTGGCCAGCAGTAGTCAGTGCCACTCAGCAACAGCACATGTGGCTTCCCACACATAACAAAGGAATCTGAGCAAGACCAGAACAAACCAATACACACTTTTCTGTACGGTCTCTGCTTTGGCTCTTACCTCCAGATCCCTGCTTTGGGTTACTATCCTGACTTCTGGATGGAGTACCAACTCTAAGACAAATGAACACTTTGATCCTCAAGTTGACTCGGGTTATTATGGGAAAGAATATGATGAAGCTATAATGCAAGGTATTCTCAAGGAAAATGTAGATGAATGAATGAATGAATGATTGAATGAATAAATAAATGAAGAATCTGTGTTTTGTGGTCAGCTAGAGCTGAATAATTAGCTACAACTTGAAAGAATAGCATCATTGAGGTAAATCATTATGGAAAAGAATTTTTTCTTTATTGTCTCATTTTTTTATTAATTAACACATTTTTAAACCAATATTTTATTCAACACTGCTGTCCACCCTGTTACAGTTCCACAACCCAAACCTCCTTCCCATTCTTCTGTCTTCATGTACATATCTACACATCCCCACCCAACGTGACCTCTAAACTCCCTGGGGCCTCCCATCTCTTGAGTGTTAGATGCATCATCTCTGAATGAGCACAGAGCCAGCAGTCCTCTACTGTATGTGTTTTGGGGGCATCATATCAGCTGGTGTATACTGCCTGTTTGGTGGTCCAGTGTTTGAGAGATCTTGAGGGTCCAGATTATTTGAGAGTGCTGGCCCTCTTACAGGATGCCCTTCTCAACTTCTTCCAGCCTTCTCTAACTCAACAACAGGGGCCAGCTGCTTTTGCCCATTGGTTGGGTACAAATATCTGCATCTGACTCTTTAAGCTGCTTATTTTGCCTTTTGAAAGGCAGTCACAATAGGTCCCTTTTTGTGTGTGGTCCATAGCCTCAGTAACAGTGTCAGGCCTTGGGACCTTCTGTTGAGTTGGATCCCACTTTGGACCTGTTGCTGGACCTTCCTTTCCTCAGGCTCCTCTCCATTTCCATCCCTGTAATTCTTTCAGACAGGAAAAAAATATGCATCAGAGTTGTGACTGTTCAATGACAACCTCATCCCTCACTTGATGCCCTGTCTTCCCATTGCAGTTGGGCTCTATAAGTTCCCTCTCCCTACTGTCAGGCACTTCCTCTCAGGTCCTTCCTTGTGAGTCCTGAGAGTCTCTCACCTCCCAAGTGTCTGTTGCATTCTGGAGGTTTTCCCCAACATCCTATCTCCCAAGGTTGCCTGTTTCCACTCTTTCCACTGGCCCTCGAGTCTTCAGTCCTTTTTCCCTTACCCAACACTAGATCAGGTTCCCCTCTCCCTCACTCCCTCCCCTGTCCACTCTCCCTCTCTCCCAGGTTCCTCCCTCTCTTCCCACTTGTGATGATTGTTTTCTTCTCTCTCCTAACTGAGCACTTCAGCTTGCTGTTTGTTTGTTTGTTTGTTTGTTTGTTTTCTGTGGACTGTATCTTGCTTGGGTATCTGTACTTTTTTTTTTTCTAAGTTAGCCAACAAAAGCTAAAGGTCAGAGGTGCTAAGATTGAATCACACAGAGAAAAATAATTTGGTAATGTTTACCAAATTATTGAGATTCCACCTCACTCCAGTCAGAATAGCTAAGATCAAAAATTCAGGTGACAGCAGATGCTGGCGAGGATGTGGAGAAAGAGGAACACTCTTCCATTGCTGGTGGGATTGTAAGCTTGTACAACCACTCTGGAAATCAGTCTGGCTGTTTCTCAGAAAATTGGACATAGTATTACCGGAAGATCCAGCAATTCCTCTCCTGGGCATATACCCAGAAGGTGTTCCAACTGGTAATAAGGCACATGCTCCACTATGTTCATAGCAGCCTTATTTATAGCAGCCAGAAGCTGGAAGGAACCCAGATGTCTCTCAACAGAGGAATAGATACAGAAAATGTGGTACATTTACACAATGAAGTACTACTCAGGTATTAAAAACAATGGATTTATGAAATTTTTGGGCAAATGGATGTATCTGGAAGATCACAAAACAAGTCACTTGATATGCACTCATTGATAAGTGGATATTAGCCCAGAAACTTAGAATACCCAAGGTACAATTTGCAAAACACAAGAAAATCAAGAAGAAGGAAGACCAAAGTGTGGATACTTCATTCCTCCTTATAATGGGAAACAAAGCAACCATGGAAGGAGTTACAGAGACAAAGTTTGGAGCAAAGACGAAAGGATGGACCATCCAGATACAACCCCACCCGGGGATCCATCCCATAATCAGCCACCAAACTCAGACACTACTGCATATGCCAGCAAAATTTCGCTGAAAGGACCCTGATATAGCTATCTTGAGTGAGGCTATGCCAGTGCCTGGCAAATACAGAAGTGGATGCTCACATTCATCTATTGGATGGAACACAGGATCCCCATTGGAGGAGCTAGAGAAAGTACCCAAGGAGTTGAAGGGATCTGCAACCCTATAGGTGGAACAACAATATGAACTAACCAGTACCCCCAGAGCTCGTGTTTCTAGTTGCATATGTAGCAGAAGACGGCCTAGCCGGCCATAATTGGGAAGAAAGGCCCCTCAGTCTTGCAAACTTTATATGCCCCAGTACAGGGGAATGACAGGGCAAAGAAGTGGGAGTGAGTGGGTAGGGGCGCAGGGCGGGGGCAGGGTATAGGGAATTTTCAGGATAGCATTTGAAATGTAAATAAAGAAAATATCTAATTAAAAAAGAAAGATTTTGCACATTGCACTCGTTTGAAAGTCTGAGGGTGTTATAGAGAGATGCTGAGTTTTAGGTTTGTAAAATGACTGGATAGATTATTGGTGACTGTATAGGCAAGTTGCTATGGATACCCCAATATATTGTAGATAAAAGGATTGTAGAATGACCATTAAGGACACCTAAAGCTATGGAATAGAGTTCTTCTTGGTGTACAATAAGCCCTACATGTACTGTGGATGGCAGAGGTAGATGCTTCCTTTTGGAACTCAGCGAATTAAATCCCTGATAATTATATAGGACTACAATTTTTACAATCCCAAATCAGATTGTGAGGTACAATGAGGCAAATGTATGCTTTTACTGTTATTGGAACAACAGAATTATGCTATACTCTTGGAGTGACACTCACAGATTTAAGATTAAAATATCTGCATTCATCTTTACAATAGAGTTTTGAATGAGAAAGAGGTATTTTACCTATATTAACAAGTAGTTGAAACATTAAATGATTTGTTTCTAAACTCCCAAAGCAGAAATATTTCTTAACTCCTTGAATGCTATTGAGCTGATTAATAAAATTACTAATTTTGGTTCCATAATCCTTTCATTTAAATATATTTCTGAAGAAGGGACTTCATGAATAGTGAAGTAAGGAATATAGTTCTTCCCGACAGAATTGTTGGTGGCTATTACCCTTCTTGTTGGTCTTCAAAACATCAGATATATTTTTTGTAACAATGCAGATCCTTAGAAAGCTATTCCCGACTGTGTTAAAATGCTCATCCTTTCTGCAACTATCATACCTTTTCCTACTGATAGGCAATATAACAGGTTTTAGGCATGGCAGTTCCCAAACATAATGATATTGAATTTACTTTGTTTTTATAAGAATAAAACCACAGAGTGCCCATGGTCCTAAGTTTTTTTCATTATAAGTGCTTTCTTTTGATTATATTATATATTGAACAGAATAAAAAAAACTACAGAAATTTATTTTCATTTATTAAATAATGTGTGTTGAGTATTTGAATATTTATAATATATGCTGAAGATATTCACCCTCTTGGCTTTTCTTTTCTTTTTTTTTTTTTTTTTTCTCCTGTCAATTCACTTATTTCTTCCTACTCAATTTAAGATTCTTTTTTTCCTCACTGAATTCCATAGAGTTTTAGAATTGGGTCCTGCTCTGCTATGTGTTCAGCTCATCCTAGATCATATTATAAGACAAAACAAGAATAAGAATAAGGACAGAAACAAAAAGAAACTCTGACTCTCCCTCTTCTAGTAGTCATTATCAATCATTACTTTGTCATGTATTTGTAAATGTTCTAACCTCCTCTATGCTGAGATTTTTGTCTGTCTGTAGCATGTACATTTTGTCTTGTACATTTTGTCACTAAAATATGATCTCATGCCTTCTGGTGTTTGGAAAACCCTATTCTCTTGAAGTGATCCATAGCCATGGGTTCTTACAATTTTTCAATGCCCTCTTTTGTGAAGAATGTTAAACCTGACAAATGTGCACAGCTAGTTCAAAAATGAAGCGAGGCTATCTTGAAACTGCTAACATTCTTGACTTGTAAACCTATTTATAGTTAAATAATACAATGCTTATAGTATTTAAATTTTCATTATACAAGACTACTGGATTGTCTCCATTAAAGGCTTAGATGAATGTATACAATGCATACATTCTATAACAAATACTTCCTAAAAGAATAAATTATGGAAATACTGAAAAATAAAGAATATTTAAACAGTGATAAACTCGTATTTTATTATTTTATTAAATTGCATGTATACATACACAATACATATATAAACATACATATACATACATATATATACTACATATATATACATATACACATATATATATATATGCATATATATATTATATGTATATATACTATGTTTTACATCTCTATGATTCCCTCAGTTTGTGTTGTAAGTGTAGCTTTTATTTGACAGATGTATTTTTCATCTCAGATATTTACTGATGAATATACTCACACTTTTTGTCTCTTTCTGCACTCTAGCTGGCTGACTCAACTCAGCTATACTGGCCTAAACTCCTCTCCAAGCTGACTGATTCAAACAGGTTTCTCTTGACTTCTGACTGAATTGCTCTGCATGGCCTCAAACTAACTCTGGCAGCTTGTTTTAATCATCTGGTTCCTTTGCATTTTCTGGCTCATTCTGTCTTAACCTACACTTTGTTTCTCTAAAACCATCTAAGCAGTAAAACTGCTTCTTCCCTGCAGGAACTGAATTCAAATTAACTCCACTTTCTTGTACTTGTAAAGTATCCTGTCTTTCCTGTCTATTATCACAAGAATTGGACATATTTTACCCTTACTCATTCTGCCAAATCATTCTTTGATTCAACATTCTATCTACCCCTCAATTTGAACATGGTTGCTTCCTTCTGAAACTAACCTTACCTTCATTGTTTGGGATTAAATGTATGTCATTCTACCAGATCACACAGACCTAGAAGGTCTTTGGATGTTATCTTTTGCCAGAGCAGCCATTTTGCTGGATCAAAATATCTTTACCTTGTATTTTCTTTATTCTATTTCCATTTCAGGTCTTAAACAATTTTATTCATTTCCTTTATGTGTATGCTTTTTCTTGGCTTTCTTTAAGAAATTAATTTCCTTTCATCTTTTGATTTGTTTTTCTGGATTTCTTTAAGGGATTTACTAATTTCCTATATAATAACCTCTATCATCTTCATAACATTGATTTTCAAGGTCCTTTTTTTGTTCCTCAATAGTGTTGGAATAGCTCTGCTCATGCCATATTGCCCTGACTGTTGTTGATAAATTCTTAATCTGGCATCTAACCATTTGTGTTTGGAGTGAATATTGGTCTTGGAGCCAATTTCTGAGTTTGTTTTTATTAGACCAGTACTTTGTTCTTTATGACTGTTTCTTTCCTTCCTTCCTTCCTTCCTTCCTTCCTTCCTTCCTTCCTTCCTTCCCTCCCTTCCTTCCTCCTTCCTTCTTTCCTTTCTTTCTTTCTTTCTTTCTTTCTTTCTTTCTTTCTTTCTTTCTTTCTTTCTTTCTTTCTTCCTTCTGTCCTTATTTCCTTTTTTTTTCTTCTTCTTGTTTTTTTTTTTTTTTTTTTTTTTTTTTTTTTTAATCTATTGTTCTGATGGCTGGTATGACCTCTGCTTGAGCCAGGTGTCTGAAGAGCTGGGGTACTTCTGGTCGTTAGCCACGGCCTTTGTTCCACCAGGATGTTGGGGTCCAGGAGTCACCCTATAAACCATAGGAACACTGATCCTAGTCAGATAGGGATGGTTTTTAGAACTCACACTCTAAGACTGATTGATCAGTGTCATAGCTCAGAATTTGGTGCTAAGGCTATGACACTGACCATTTCTAAGGGATGACTTATAAAGGAAAAAGCCACAATGATCTTATGTGCAGGTTCAAGGTGTGCTGCCTGGTTGTCAGCTCTGACTCAACCTATTTTAGCAAGCTAGGCAGAGCAGTTAGAAAGGGTTAGCTAAATTTATTTTGATTGATCCTAAGTGGAGCTAAAGGTTGTTGCATTTCTTAAGATTAATAAGCCACAGAACATATATAATATTACAATGTATGTGGTTAGCATGATCCTGCTCTGAGTCATGTTATTTTTCTGTGTCAATGATGGACTGGCATATTATGGAAATATGGAAGAGTTGGGAGGCATGGAACAAAATGACTATGGGTATGCCAGGGGCCAGCCGGCAACAAGGGGAGATCTCTGTTCTTCTGACTGGCATGACTCTCACTTGAGCCCTGAGTATCTTAGGGAGACAGCAGCAGGGAGGTGGCAGTGGTGATGGGGTTGGCAGCTTGGGATTTTGGTCTTCAAACCAAGGAACTAGGGGAATTCTGGAGATACTTATGGCTTTACCTGTTCTGGTTGGAGTTGCATGTGCATTAGCAAAAGATGTTCACCCATGAATGGGATTGAAACAATGTATTTAATCATATTTTCCCCCTTCTCTCCACACTTTCCTGATTTTCAGATTTCCCTATATATAGTTCTTCATGTTCTCTCTTAATCATGCCATTCCCCTTTAGCCCTCTCCCTTAAAGCTAAAACAAAACAAGATGAAAATCATAACAAACAAGCCAAAAAATCAAATTGTTTCAAATTTGTTATGTTTTGACATGCACATTTTAGATTGATATTTGTGTCAATCCTAAAATATCTTCTCATATTTCCCTCCAGGGAACTGGATCTCAACTTTGCTAATGATAACATCACTTAAAACAGTTCCTTGCTGGGCAGTGGTGGTGCATGCCTTTAATCCTAGCACTTGGGAGACAGAGGCAGGCAGATTTCTGAGTTTGATACCAGCCTGGTCTACAGAGTGAGTTCCAGGCCAGCAAGGGCTATACAGAAAACCCCTGTCTCGAAATACAAAAGCAAAAATAAAAACAAAACAAAACAAAAAGAAAAAGAAAAGAAAAAAAGAAAAAGAAAAAGAAAAAAAGTCAGGTAAACGTAAAGTTCCTCATGTTGTGTTGAAATCTACCCACCAGCCATAAAATTAGGTTATTTTTCATTTTATAACTGTAATTTTAATGTTTTAAGTCCCACTGAAAATATGGAAATGGTGACTTCAGCCCACAGTTTGAAGACCAATGCTACGGATTCTATGAAGAAGGGATATACTAGAGTCAATTCAGGTTTGGATCTGGATACTTGTGATTCAGTGTTCCTCTCTGTCCTAATGTGAACTTAAGTTGCTTAGCTCAAATTATGTCATTTTTTGTGTTTAACTGTGAAGTTCTTTGCCTGTAGATCTTGACAAAACAAATAAAAAAAAATGTAATAGTACATTGTTTCTTGAATCAATGCATCAAAGGCTATGGCTGCAATACTTCATGTTTTGATCTATTCTTGAAGAAAAGCTAAGTCAGAAGAGGAGGAATTAGACATAATTAATTTACCAGACCACTGCAGAACAAAGCAAATGTTCTGACATCATGTACCAAAATACTGGCATCAATTCATTTCGGAACAAAGAAAAATATTACAACTTTCTGCTATCCAGATTTTGCAGAATGTGCAGACTTTAAACTATGTGAGAAGATACATAGATTCTAATATGAATTGGGTTATAATATGAAATTCAATCTCAGAATTTTTAAATTATTATTTTGAAAGTTAACACTTTTTTTCCTGGGCATGCTTATAAATAACAAATAAAATGAGCCTGTGCTCCAGGGTCCCAAATGAAAGAGCTCAAGAAAGTACCCAAGGCCTGAATCAGTCTGCAGCACTATAGGAGGAACAACAATATGAACTAACCAGTACCACCAAACCTCCCTGGGACTAAACCACCAACCAAAGAAAACACATGGTAGGACTAGTTTCTCTAGCTGCATATGTAGTAGAGGATGGCTTAGTTGGCCATCAATGGGAGGAGAGACCTTTGGTCTTGTGAAAATTCTCTTCCCCAGTACAGGAGAATGCCAGGGCCAGGAAGCAGGAGTGGATGGGTTGGGGAGCAGGTGAAGGCGGGGGAGGGGATAGAAAATTTTCAGAGAGAAAGCTAGGAAAGGGAATAGCATTTGGAATGTAAATAAAGAAAATATGTAATTAAAAAAACCCAAAAAAGAGAAAATAGTATGCATTGTGTAGTGAAATAATATAATGCTATTGCTACACATTTTGCAACGTTACTCTGACATTTCTGTCACTTGACCCATGTTGGATAATACCCGGAAGGCCTCAGGACAGCCATTTCTTTAGTAGATTTGGGACCTTGGGTGTGGCTGTTTCTGGAGTAGAATCACTTGTTTGGATATAGTCATTTCTGTTGTGGATGCCCAGGCTTGGCTATAGCCATTTCACTGGTAGATATCCAGCCTTCGATACGGCTCCTCCTGTGGGAAATGCCAGCCTTGGATATGGCCATTTCTGTAGTAGATGGCTAGTCTTGGGTATTGTCATTTCTGTGAGAGGTGTCCAGCCTTGGGTATGGCTATTTCTGTAATCTAAATGTAATAATATTTGTTGTAAGCCCTTGAATCGAAGACTACACTCACAAAGACTTTCTTACTAAATTATTATTATAATGATTGTATTTTATTATTAGTTATAATTGATTTCACACTATATTTAACTTATACAACATACTTTATGGTAGGTCTGGACACATGAGGGGAAGTGTATATAGAATTTGGTAATATCTATGATTTTAGACATCCAACTGTGGATACAGAAGGAGAGAGGAAAACAAAATTATAAAAAGTCGGTTAAAATATCTAAAGACATGATTTAATGACTTTTGAACTATGAACATGGCCAAGCAACACATGGCAATAAAGTCCATGCAATAGAAAAAGCAAGAAAAAAAAACAGAAACAAATAAAATGAAGTTTGATTTTTCACAAAGCAGATTTTATATATATATATAAAATGAGCCCTGACATTGGCAGTAGTAATAATTTAATCTTTGTTTACATTTATTTTTATGTTTTTGTTTGAATGTCTGCCTGTATGTATATGAGTTTACATGCTTATTCTTTCAGAAGCCCGAAAAAGTGATCAAATATCCTAATGCTGGAGCAATAGTAAATTGTCACCCATTTGATAGAAATGCTGATATGAGTTCTCAAGTACTATGAAAGTACTACAGGTACTATTAAACACTAAGCTATTTCTCTAGCACCAGAAACATTTTAAACAGTAATAACTTATGCAGTGCATTTTAAAAATGCCTAGAATAGTCCAAAATGTCTATATGACTATTTCAAGAAAATTAATCATTTAGACTAGAAAATTTATATTACTAAAAAAGAGATACTGAATTAGGTTAATTAAAGTTATGAAAGAAAATGTGCTATAAATATTATTGTTGAAACAAAATGTTACCAGAATTTTGAAATAGAATGAAAGTTGATTCTGTTAGTGGGTTGAAACAGGTCACTCTAACCTTTTTGGTGTTTCTTCCATTTTCAATAAAAATAGTAAGTATACTTGTAGATTTCAAGCCCTTGATCTTACAACCTATAGAGTCAGTCAACTTCATTTGTGGACATGTAACAGCATGTAAATCGTGATGAAGAAATATATTACATTCTTGTTTTATTTTTTGTGTGGACCAAGAAAAGTTCCCAGCCACTGAATACCATATTCTTATTAAACTTATATGTATATAAGCATTGGATATTCAGCAATTTGGATTTTTATTTATCTAGACATTTTAAATTTTCATTCCATGCCTAGAAGTCATATTGTCTTATTTGTATGTGTCAAGGATCCTCAGAATTCATAATGCTGGCATTAGCACAGACATTTACTCATTAGTTTACTTATTCACCAACAAAATATTTTTATAAAATATTTTCATTGACTGCTACTGCAACAATACAAACATGGCCCTTTATCTCTTATAGATATTTACTATACTACAGTATAAATCATTATTTTCCCTGGAGAATTTCACTTCAATAAGTTTTTCCTATCTTGAACTTTGTTGGTATTCTTTGTTCATTTCTCAATCAAACACCCAAAGTCATAATGAACCTACACTTTAAAAAGAACTGAATAATTAAGTTTACATTTGATTTCAGCCAATAGACATATAAATTATTAAATAATTCAATTTGAGTAAAGTTATCAATTTTCCAATATACCTTATAGAATATGGACTGCTTTAATTATATTTATAATATTTAAAAGGTCAAACAAGTCAGAATTCTGTTCTTGTAGTGATCAAAAGTAAGCAGACTTATAGCATAATTTAGATTTAAAGATGTTTAGGATTAATGCATTTGTGAATGAAATAAATTGGAATATGTATGTTGCTTATTATTGTAAGAATGTAAAAATAATGGAGCCTGTGATTAATGAAGAATAATTGCACATACAAGAAATTAGCAGTTGCAGACTCTATTGCACTGCCAAGGTTTGCCTGTTTATAACGACAATGCCTAAATGATTTTCTTTATAATTCCCTGGCAGTGTGCACTGGATTCCTAGATGATCTTCTTTACAGATGTAAGGAGACTGTTGTGGAAACCAAATCTAGTGAGGAGGCTAAGAATACAGAATATTAAGGTAACAGGATTGCATTACTACTAGAAAAGTAACAAAGGACTGAAAGCAAAGTGGGCCCCATCTCATCTCATTCTTAATATCATGTAAAGATAGATAGGTAGGTAGGTAGGTAGGTAGGTAGGTAGATAGATAGATAGATAGATAGATAGATAGATAGATAGATAGATAGATAGATAGACAGACAGACAGACAGACAGATATAGGTATAGGTATAGGTATAGGTATAGGTATAGGTATAGGTATAGGTATAGGTATAGGTATAGGTATAGATCACTCTGGAAGTGGCCATACTCCAGCAACTTCTTGATTTCCTTTAAGAAATAATGGGGGTGTGAGTAAATGATCTTGAAGTATTAAAGGGTCAACCAACATCAACTAGGTTAACATCATACTTTATTTTCTCAAAATTTGCCTCTTTCAGAATTACTCTGTAATGAGCAAGGGTCACAGTGGGACAGTCATTGTTTCCCCATCAGGAGAATGGAGACAGACCTTTTTACTTGCAACACTCTGTTTAGTCATAATAGAGTCTGAGATTACTGACAGAAAATAATTCTAGGATGAAGAAGGTAGACCTAGAGATTTTATTACAATGCATTCTTAAACATGATTCTTAAAAGTAGTAGTTAATACAAAGAAAAGTAATCAGGGAAATGATGTGACACACCTAAGTACAAGTCTGAACTTCTCCAGAAAGAGTTACAATTAGATTTTATTTAAGTTTAGTCAGGTTATATGTATATGATATAGGTAGCTCTTCAGTTGCATTTCTGAAAGATGCTAAGAACGCTCATATTCCAATCTTGTGTTGGCTAATTACTCCCAAGACGAACCTTCAAAAAAAAAATAAACGCAAAATTTACAGAATAAAAGCCATTCTGGTTATAGCTTTGGCCTCTTTGCTGAGCATCAGAGAATTGTTATTTTATATTCTGATGTCTGGGTAGTTTAATTTGTTCCCTTGCTTTACATTGTGTATGTGTGTGTTGTCAATATCACATTGTTTTTATTACTGTATTTCTAGAATATAGGTTAAATTATAAAATAAGAATCTCTCCAGTGTTTTCCCCTTTGCTCAGGTTTTCTCTACTTTTACAGGGTCTTTTCATATTCCATAAGATTTTAATCTTGGCCATTTCTAATTTTGTGAAGGATTTTTATTAGGATTACATTGGATCTGTAGATGGCATTTGGAATGATGCTTATTTTCAGAAATTTATTTCCACTCATGCATGAATATAGGATTCCTTTCATGTTCTAATGCTTTTCTTAATCTCTTTTGACTGATATTTAAATTTTCACTGTAGGCATTTCACCTCCGAAGTAATATTTATTCCAAGATATTGTCCTACTTTTGAGCCTATTGAAAATTGGATTGTTGCTGTGAAACTTCTTTAAGTGTTTATTGATAGTGTATAGAAAGTTTTCAATTTTGTAAGTTGATTTCTTATCCTACAATACTAGTGAAATTGTTGAAGCTTTCAGCAAGATTTTTGTTAGAATTTTTGGAGTCTCTTACATATATCATTTGAAAATAGAGTGAAGGTTGACTTCTTCTACTTGTATCTATTTAATTTTCTTTTTTTTTGACTTTTTGCTGCATATTGAGATTTGATCATTATTTGAAAGGCATTGGGAGATCACACAGTGCTGCTTCACTATTTAAATGGCATTGCATTGGGATTTTATCCAATTAAGATAATATTGGATCTGTGTTTATCATATATGTCTTTTACTATGTTGAAGAATGTTTCCTTCCATCTTCTCTCTCTAGGACATTTATCATGAAAGTTTGTTGAATCTCATCAAAAGTTTTTTTTCTCTTCTCATCTATTAAAGATGATCATGTGACTTGTCTTTCAGATCATTTACATTTTTGCATTTATTGATTTAGTGGTGGTCTCCTCATTTGTTGTGAGGATATACAATATACATGTTAACATGGAAGGAGAAAATATCATAAGGTTCTAGCTCTAGACAATGAGATACAGAGAGTTAGACTTCTCTAAAAGCAAGCATTAGTCTCTTTTAGAGATAAGCCCCTAAGTTTTTACCCAATAAAAAATAATCACCACAGAAATCACTTACACACAAGCAACACCAAATGGGCTCAGAAGGTTATATATATATATATATAACCTTCTAATTATTATGAAGATATATGCATAATAATAAGAGGGCAGGAAAATAAAAGGAATTTTTAATGTTTACAAAATAATTGTGGCAGGGCAGTGGCAGCACACGCCTTTAATCCCAGCACTTGAGGGGCAGAGGCAAGCAGATTTCTCAGTTCCAGTCCAACCTGGTCTATAGAGTGAGTTCCAGACAGCCAGGGCTACACAGAGAAACCATGTCTCGAAAAATAAAAATTAAAATTAAAAAATAAAAACTAATTGTGTTTTTCATAAAATAATCAGTAGCTATAAGGACTAATAGCTCAAGAGTATCTTTCCTATATCTTGAATCTAGTTGTACTATAAAATGAGCTTTCTCTTTGGACAAACCTGAAGTGATTGAAGCAGATAGTGATACATTAAGTGTGACTTAAACAAGAGAAATCATGGCATGCACTGTCGAATGCCTGATGAATTTTGGTGTCATTCTATAAAAGAAATTCTACTCTTCCTTAGCTCAGCCCTACAGTTCCAACACTGAGGAGAACTAGCAGGACTGGTATATCTGTGACTTTTTCAGGCTACTGTTTGTGGAAAGTTTCCATTATGAGTCTTATTTCATTGCCCTTGTCAATTTTGTATACTGTTCTGATTGTAGCATTGGAAGCTTGGTATCCATAGGAAATACACACACACACACACACACACACACACACACAAGCACACACACACACAGACACATATGTGTATATACATATATATATATTTATGTATATATCTCTTATATCTATATTTACCATCAAGCAAAATGCTAACACACACACACATAGACACCCAGACACACCCACACACACACACTTCCTTTCCTCCCTCCCTTCCTTTCCTCCCTCCCTCCTTCCCGCCCTCCCTCACTCCCTCCCTCCTCCCTCCTTCATTGTCTTTGTATGTGTGTGTGAGTGATGATTTCTAGAAAGGGAAAGTTTTTCTACAGCCCAGTATAAACACAATTTTTTTTCCTTTTAATGGCAGCTTTAAGTTAAAGTGAAAGCCTGAATTATACCTTCTGTTTCAATGATTTACTGGAATATTAAGCTCTGAGTAGATAAACTGCTGTTATTTCATTTTGCCTAAAAAGCACTTGACTAAGTTCCACTTGCTACAGACCAGGTGGTGATGACCAAGCAAAGAAATGATCCTACTCACATCTGGCCTGCTGAACCAAGAGGTTTGTTGTATAACATAAAGAACCCAATTGCCATGAGTGATGATTCATGAATACTTCATCCCAGAACTGTTTGCACACTTTAAAGGAAAGTTTCTTGTTCATTCACTTCAACCTGCAAGGTGGGCATGATCTGTTAAACTTCCCTGCAAACACAAATTATTTTCTATTTGAGTTGAGTAAACTAATATCCTTATTATTAAAAGAATCTAAGTGTAACAAAGAAAAATATAATTTAATGCAGTATCTATGATGTTAGAATTAGAAGCTCAGAAAAATAAGAAACAGCTAGCTATGGTGTCATCTGTAGGCATTCTTTAATAAATAAATAAATAAATAAATAAATAAATAAATAAATAAATTTATTTATTTATTAATATACAATCCAACTGTTGCCCAACTCCCGGTTCCCCTTCCAAAATTCCTCAGCCCATTCCTCCTCCCTTTGTCCCTGAGAGGATGCTCCCCCACCACAAGGCTTCCCCCTTCCTTGGGGTGCGGGCAATTCACAACTCTAAAGATTTTCCCACTGAAGCCAGATCAGGCAGTCCTCTGCTGTATCTGTAGGCACTTTTGTAGGAAGCACTAGGTGGCATTCTTGAAGAAGGAAGTAAGGTGCAAACAAACTCTAGAGATATTGGACAGCCTAACCTACTTGATAATCCCCAGGTCTCAGCAAGATTCCTGTAGAAGGGACAGGATAGGATAGACTCAGGCCTCCACATTCCTACTTCCCCCAAATTCTCTCCTCTCTTTCTCTCTCTCTCTCTCTCTCTCTCTCTCTCTCTCTCTCTCTCTCTCTGTCTCTGTCTCTCCGTCTCTGTCTCTCTGTCTGTCTCTGTCTCTGTCTCTGTCTCTGTCTCTCTCTCCACACTTAGAAATCTTTTGAAAGTTACCAATTTACCCTTATAATTCATGGTAATAATTTAGAAACAGCGATTCAGCATGTTCCTTAATGTTAACTATTCCTCATTTATCCAAACTCCACAAACATCATCAAGCCATACATTAACATTTTCAGTCATGTATAATGGTTCTCTTGTTGGATATGCATCATATGCTAAATATATTTTTTATCCTTTTGTCAAACTACTTATTAGGAAAACAATTGATATTTAGACAGCTTTTATTACTTAGTATGAAATCAATAGTCAGATTAATATTGACATGATTTGGGGTGTTACAATTTGCCATCTTTAATTTTACTTTCATTTTAAATTTTGTTATTTTCTGATACATTGTAATTTATTATTATTCTACTTTTTGCAAGCAGACGCTGTAGGGAAATGAAAAATGACAGAATTTACCCTTAAATTGGGAAAAAAATTGAGAATTGTTAAATTTTACAGCAAACCTGTACAAAATGTTTCTAAAAATATGTGGGACTATAGGAATATTAAAAATTAAATTATACATATTCAGTAGTTTTCACAAAGGATTTTATTATGTGTAGAATATGCAAAGTAGATAATAAAAATAAAGTTGTCTCCTGGATACAACTAGAGAAACTATGAAAATACATGAACATGTAAGCACATTCATATATAAACTTATACACATATTTCGAAATTTAAAAGTAATCCCTACCAAAATCTTTCAGTACTTAGCTCTTTTTGACCTATGAATAGTAATTATATTAACATGTATAATTATAGCAGTAAACTATAATGCCATACATAATTAGTTGCAGAATCTAGATTCTATATTTTTTTTTTAATTTTAACATTATCAAAATATACCCTGGAAAATTTGAACAACTAATTCAAATGTACTAAATCTAAAGTGAAGTGTTGGATTCATATTTACTTATTGATGAAAACTGCTATTTAAAACAGATTTTCAAGTGTTGCGAAAACCTAATTGTGAAAAATTATTAATATTTTACTGGTATTATGATGCTGATTAGTCTCATGAGAAATTTGAAGAGAATTTCTTCAAGTTGTGAACAACCCATTAATGAATAAAAATGAAAGAAATTGTATTACATTTATTAGTTTTATTCAATATGTGATATAAATCATTTATTAAGCATAATCTTATATACCAAGATGCCTAGAAGATACTAGTGAATGAGATCAAATAAATATTCCTTTTTTTTTTTTTTTTTTTTTTTTTTTTTTGAGACAAGGTTTCTCTGTGTAGCCCTGGCTGTCCTGTGTCCTGGAACTAACTTTGTAAACCAGGCTGACCTCAAACTCAGAAATCTGCCTGCCTCTGCCTCCCAAGTGCTGGGATTAAAGGGGTGTGCCACCACTGCCTGGCAAATATTCCCATTTTATATTAAATTTTTTAAAAATATGTTAGAAATTTGTGTAAAAATTTCTGGTGGGTTGGTATTGTTATCTTACTACTGCAGTCCTATCTGGCTACAGAATGTAACCTCTTCTGATTATATATTCCCATTGCTAGGCATCTCTACTAAGGTCATGAACATTGACTCCTGGGAATCTAACCCAAAAAAGGGTACTGGGGCTTCCTAGATATTCCCTCCCATCCACCCCCCTCCACCAATACCCAACAGCTGCAGCTCTTTGTTTCTTTTCATGTCCCTATGGCCATCTTTCCCATCTCTCCCCACATTTCATCCTGACCATCCCTCATCCACCCAGTTACCACACTCCTTCTGCCTCCAATGACAATTTTATTTCCCCTTCTAAATTATACTCAATCAAAGATGGGCACAAAGGAAAAATTCCTGAGCCGAACAGTAATGGCTTGTACTATAAGATCAAGAATCAACAAAGGGGACCTCATAAAGGTGCAAAGTTTCTGTAAGACAAAAGACACTGTCAATAAGACAAAAAGGCCACCAACAGATTGGGAAAGGACCATTACCAATCCTAAATCTGATAGAGGAGTAATATCCAATATATACAAAGAACTCAAGAAGCTGGACTCCAGAAAAATTCAAATAACCCATTAAATGATGGGGTAAAGAGCTAAACAAAGAATCCTCAACTGAGGAATACTGAATGGCTGAGAAGCACCTGAAAAAAATGTTCAACAACCTTAATCACCAGGGAAATTCAAATCAAAACAACTATGAGATCCCACCTCACACCAGTCAGAATTGCTAAGATCAAAAATTCAGGTGACAGTAGATGCTGGCAAGGATGTGAAGAAAGAGAAACATTCCTCCATTGCTGGTGGGATTGAAAGCTGGTACAACCACTCTGGAAATCAGTCTGGTGGTTCCTCAGACAATTGGACATAGTACTACCAGAGAATCCCGCAATACCTCTCCTAGGCATATATCCAGAAGATGTCCCAACCAGTAAGAAGGACACATGCTCCACTATGTTCATAGCAGCCTTATTTATAATAGCCAGAAGCTGGAAAGAACCCAGATGTCCCTCAACAGAGGAATGGATACAGAAAATGTGGTACATTTACACAATGGAGTACAACTCAGCTATTAAAAACAATGATTTTATGAAATTCTTAGGCACATGGATGTATCTGGAGGATATCATCCTGAGTGAGATAACCCAATCACAAAAGAACACACATGATATGCACTCACTGATAAGTGGATATTAGTCCAGAAACTTAGAATACCCAAAATACAATTTGCAAAACACATGAAACTCAAGAAGAAGGAAGACCAAAATGTAGATACTTCATTCCTTCTTAGAAGGGGGAACAAAATACCCATGGAAGGAGTCACAGAGACAAAGTTTGGAGCTGAGAGTGAAGGAAGGAGCATCCAGAGACTGCCCCACCTGGGGATCCATCCCACAATCAACTACCAAAACCAGACACTATTGCATATATCAGCAAGATTTTGCTGACAGGAACCTGATATAGCTGTCTCTTGTGAGGCAAATACAGAAGTGGATGCTCACAGTCATCTATTGGATGGAACACAGTGCCCCCAATGAAGGAGGTGTAGAAAGCACCCAAGGAGCTAAAGGAGTCTGCAACCCTATAGGAGGAACAATGATATGAACTAACCAGTATCCCCCAGTGCTTGTGTCTTTAGCTGCATATGTAGCAGAGGTTGGCCTAGTCTGCCTTCCTTGGGACGAGAGGCCCTTGGTCTTACAAAGATTATATGCCCCATTATATGGGAATGCTAGGGCCAGGATGCAGGAGTGGGTGGTTTGGGGAGCAGGGTGCATGGTGGGGGGAGAATAGGAGACTTTCCGAAAGGAAACTAGGAAAGGGGATAGCATTTGAAATGTAAATGAAGAAAATATCCAATAAAAATTATACTTAATCATTTTCACTTGGACCTTAATTCTTTTATAATGTTTTAGGTCTGTATCATGCTATTCTGTACTTTATGGCTGATATCCATTTATCAGTGAGTACATACACTGCATGTCCATTTGGGTTTTGGTTAACCTCACTCAGGATGATATTTTCTTTTAGATCCATTCTTTTGCCTGCAAAATTATTATGTCCTGTTTTTAGTAGACAAACTGTATTCCATTCAGAAAATGAACAATATTTTCTGTATCTATTCTTTGTTTGAGGGACATCTGGATGTTTCCAGTTTCTGGCTATCACCAATAAATCTGCTATAAACATAGTAGATCACACATCCTTGTGATATGGTGATATGGATAATCTTTTGGGTGTATGCCCATGGGTGGTATAGATGGGTCTTCAAGTAGAACTATTTCCAATTTTCTGAGAAACCACCAGATGGATTTCCAGAGCAGTTGTACAAATTTGCCATCCCATCAACAATGGAGGAGTGTTCAGAATTGAGAGTCCATCTTAGTAGATTTTAACTTTGATGGCTATGAAGTGTCCCTCATTGTCTTTTTTGAGAACTTTATGTTGAAAATTGATTTTATTTGATATAAAAATGGCTATTCCAGCTTGTTTCTTAGGACCATTTGCTTGGAAAATTGTTTTCCAGCCTTTTACTCTGAAGTAGTGCCTGTCTTTGTACCTGAGGTGGGTTTCTTGTATGTAGTAAAATTTGGGGTCCTGTATATATAGCCAGTCTGTTGGTTTATGTCTTTTTATTGGGGAATTGAGTCCCTTGATATTAAGAAATATTAAGGAAAAGTAATTGTTGCTTCCTGTTATTTTTGTTGTTAGTGTTTGGATTTTATTCATGTGGCTATCTTCTTTTAGGTTTGTTGAAAAATTACTTTCTTGCTTTTTCTAGGGCATAGTTCCTCCTTGTGTTGGAGTTTTCCCATTTTTATCCTTTGAATGGCTGGATTAGTGGAAAGATATTGTGTAAATTTGATTTTGTCATGGAATACCTTGTTTCTTCATCTATGTTAATTGAGTTTTTGTTTTTTGTGTTTTGTTTTTGTACTGGCTAGTTTTGTGCCAACTTGACACAGTTGGAGGAGTTATCACATGAAAGGAGCTTCAGTTGAGGAAATGCCTCCATGAGATCCAACTGTAAGGCATTTTCTCAATTAGTGATCAAGGGGGAAAGGCCCCTTGTGGGTGGGATCATCTCTGGGCTGGTAGCCTTGGTTTTATAAGAGAGCAGGCTGAGCAAGCCAGGGGAAGCTAGCCAGTAAGGAACATCCCTCCATGGCCTCTGCATCAGCTCCTGCTTCCTAACCTGCTTGAGTTCCAGTTTTGACTTCCTTGGTGATGAACAACAGTATAAGTGTAAGCCGAATAAACCCTTTCCTCCCCAACTTGCTTCTTGGTCATGATGTTTGTGCAGGAATAGAAACCCTGACTAAGACAGTTTTGTTTTGTTTTGTTTTGTTTTGTTTTGTTTTGTTTTGTTTTGTTTTGTTTTACTTTTTGGCTTTTCAAGACAGGGTTTCTCTGTGTCCTGGAACTTACTCTGTAGAGCAGCCTGGCTTTGAACTCAGAAATGTGCCTGTCTCTGCCTCCCAAGTACTGGGATTAAAGGTTTTCACTGCCACCACCCAGTTTAAGTGAGAGTTTTGCTGGCATTGGTGTTCTCTTAGGGTCTGTATGACACCTGTCCAGGATCCTCTGGCATTCATAGTGTCTGGTGAGAAGTATGGTGTAATTCTAATAGGTCTGCCTTTATATGTTACTTGATCTTTTCTCCCTTACTGCTTTTGATATTCTTTCTTTGTTTTGTGCATTTGATGTTTTGATTATTATGTGAGAGTACAAATTTATTTTTTGTTCCTAACTATTTGGAGTTCTGTAGGCTTCTTGTATGTTCATGGGCATCTCTTTCTTTAAGTTAGGGAACTTTCTTCTATAATTTTGTTGAAGATATTTACTGGGTCTTTAAGTTGAAAATCTTCATTTTCATCTATATCTATTATCCTTAGGTTTGATTTTTCTCATTGTATTACTGGAATTCACTCACAAAGACCACAGAGACCACCATTGCTGCAAAACATATGAGGATTTTTATTGATCCAACATGTCAAGGACCCCCTTCTCAGTACAAAGGCCAGAGAAGAGACCAAGAACAAAGAACACACTTTTTCTACCTTTGTAAGGGGCAGCTATGGGCAACAGGGTAGTTGGCTTACTCTAATTGGTGTAGCAAGTAACCTTTACAGACATTGGTTGGTTTGCATAGTGACTACCTCTGGCCTAGTGACTCACTTTGCTTGCCCCCATGGTGGGTTATTATGATTTGGTCAGCAAAGCAATAGTACATTTTGAACTTATGAGTTAGCTATTAAAGTAACAGCTATGAATGTCACAGGGAATCCTAGCAAGGTCAGGGTGGTTTGTGGTATTTTTGTCAGAGTTCAGTGTGGGTTGAGGGAAGGAGAATTCTTCTGAGAACTGTTATTTTTGTTAAGGTTATTTCTCTGAGAACAGCTAATATTATTTTGGCAGCTGCATGTTTAATCATTTTGACCACTAAACTATGTTTTCACATTTGTTTAGTTAGCCAGCTTCCTTATATGGCTCTGCACTTGGCCTGCTAGTACAGTTTGGAAAGTCCTTTTCGAAGGGGGTAGGTACCGGGTGGTCTTGAATTCATTTTGGATGTTACAGTGTCCTGGATTTCCTGGATGTTTTGAGTTAGGATCTTTTTGCATTTTGCATTTTCTTTGATTGTTGTGTCAATGTTTTCTATGGAATCTTCTGCACCTGAGATTCTTCTGTCTCTTGTATTCTATTGATGATGCCTGCATCTGGCTCTTGACTTCTTTCTTAGATTTTCTATCTCTAGTGTTGTCTCCCTTTGTAATTTCTTTATTGTATCTACTTCCATTTTTAGACCTTGGATGGTTGTGTTTAATTCCTTCACCTGTTTGGTTGTGTTTTCCTGTAATTGTTTAAGGTGTTTTCTGTTTCCTCTTTAAGGGCTTCTAACCTGTTTATCTGTGTTCTCCTTTATTTCTTTTAGGGAGTTATTAATGACCTTCTTAATATCCTCTAGCAGCATCTTGCTTTTCCGGTGTGTTCAGGTATCCAGGACTCACTGTGGTAGGAGTACTGGGTTCTGAGGATGCCAAGTAGTCTTGATTTCTGTTGGTAAGATTCTTTCATTTGCCTTTTGCCATCTGGTAATCTCTGGTGTTAGATGATCTTGCTGTCTCTGGCTGGAGCTTGTCCCTCCTGTGTGTCTGTAAGACTTTGTCAGCACTCCTGGGAGACCAGCTCTCTCCTGGCAAGACCAATATACAGAGGGCTGTGGAATAGCCCCACCTCCTGGGTTCAGATGTAGGTCCATAGGACCCTTCCCAGCTGCTCTGCTGCTTCTGTAGCCTGTGTCCTTCTGAGTTGACCCGCCTTAGAGTGTCACTAGATAGAAAAGGGTGATCTCACCTGAGTCCCACTGTCAGACACTTCCTGGAGGCAAGCTCTTCTCTGGCTGGGAAGGTGCACAGAGGACTGAGATCAGCTCCACCTCCTGGGTGCAGATGTAGGCCCATAGGAGCCTGTCTCTGCTGCTGCTCTGCCACTTCTGCAGCCTTGTGGAATTTTTATTTTTAATGAGTATGAAAGATCTTTCCCCATTCTCTTTTGATTTCTTCTACCTGAAGATATATTTTATTAGATATTAGAATACTTATTCCCACTGTTTCTTGGGTTTATCTACTTAAAAAACATTTTTTTTTTCTGGCTTTTTACTCTGTAATAGTTTCTATCTTCATTGCTGAGTTGTATTTCTTGTATGAAGCAGAAAAATGGATCCTCTTTATGTGTCCAGTCTGTTAACCTTTCTTTTTATTGGTAAACTGAATCAATCGGTGTTGGGAGATATTAATAACCAATGATCCTTAGGTCTTATTACTTTGGTGGTGATGGTGGTACTGTGTATGTGTGTGTGTGTGTGTGTGTGTGTGTGTGTGTGTGTGTGTGTTTCTTTGGGTTTTTCTATGAAATAATAAATTTCTTGTATTTTCTTGGTGTAGTTATCCAACTTGTATTGGAATTTTCTCTTCTACTATCCACTGGAGTGCTGCATTAGTGGGAAGGTATTGTTTAAATTTGGTTTTGTCATGGAATATCTTGGTTTCTCCATCCCTAGTGATTGAAAGTTTATCAGGGTATAATAGTCTGGGCTTAGTCTGGGCTGGCATTTGTGGTCTCTTATATGCTTTTTGTAGCCTCCACCAGCCTGAAGCTGGCTGGTGCAGACCTTGTTGCCTCTGAGGTGGGGCCACCTGCGGTGCAGCTTTCCTTCTGTGCTTCTGGATCCTGCTGCCTGCTGAGACAACTTTGAGACAATCCCTGTTGCATGGCTGGATCCAGGTGCCTGGATGGACTGGCAGGGGATGGGCCTATCCCCTATATAAGCCTAGACTCTAAGTAAATTTTAAGGTCCTTTGAGCAGAGTACTTTTGTCTTGGCAACTTTATTTCTCTCCCAGTCTAGTCTCTTTCAGCCCCAGCCTGCCTTTCAGGAGTACCCATTCATGTAGGCCGTGGGCAGCTTACAATTACAGCTTTTTTCTTCACAAATCAGAGTAAAATGATAGAATTTTAAAGGAAATCAGATTATTGATCATCATATCACAAGACATCTGCCCAGGATCTTCTGGCTTTTAGTCACTGTTGAGAAGTTAGGTGCAATTTGGATAGCTGCCTTTATGTATTGCTTGGCCTTTTCCCCTTGTGGGTTTTAATATTCTTTCTTTATTCTATACATTTTCTCATTTGATTATTACATAGCAGGAGGATTTTTTGTTTGTTTTTTGTCCAAACTACTCGGGGTTCTCTTAGCTTCATATACACATATATAGCCATCTCTTTCTTAGAATAGGGACCTTCTCTTCTATTATTTTGCTGAAGATTTTTCTGGCCATTTTAAATAGGAATCTTCACTCTCTTCTATTCCTTTTTCTTAGGTTCGAACTTTTCACAGTTGTCTAAGTGTCCCAGATGCTTTGAATTAGAAACATTTTACATTTCTTCCATCTCTTGTGTGCTGTCAGTGATGCTTAACTCTGTGGTTTCTCTTCTTTCTTCTAGAGTTTTCAACTCTGGGCTTGTCTCAACTTGTGTTTTCTTTATTGGTTCTTCTTCCAATTTTAGGTCTTGGACTATTTAATCCATTACCTTCACCTGTTTGTTTTATATTTTCTTGTATTTAATTTTTTTTTCTTTCATTTCCCCTTTAAGGGTTTCTACCTGGTTTAGGATAACCTGGTTTTTCCTATAACCTGGTTTTTGGTTATGTTTTCCTGTATTTCTTTAGGGGAGTTTGGTATACTCTCCTCATAGGCCTCTATCTTCTTCATGAGATGAGATTTAGGGGCACAGTCCTGCTCTTCAGTTGTCTTAGGATATCTAGGGCTTATCTAGGAGAACTGGGTTCTGATCGTGCCCTGTTGCACTGCTCTTTGTTGATTTTTGTCCTTCATTTGCCTTTTGACTGGTTTCCTCTGGTGTTGGCTGACCTAGTAGTTGCTGTGTGTCCCAGGTTAGAGCAAGTTTCCCAGGAGGCAGGCTGAGCCCTGGGTTGGGGTGTGTTGTGTGGAAATGCAATTTTAGGTAAAGGTATGGGCTGGAAGGCTAGAATTAAATATTAAAAATAAAATTATAATTTACACTTTAATTAATATTGCAAGGGGTTGACTGAAGGAATTGATCACATTAATTTAGTCAATCAAACATATTAGTTTTAACCAAAGTAATTAGAACTCTGTTAAAGTATTATATTTTTAGATTTCCTCAAGTCCAAATTTTTACATAAACTTTCAGAAGTAATTGACTTCACAAGATGAATAAGATGATAGAATTTTAAAGGAAATCAGATTATTGGTTATCCTACAACTTTAATATTATATAATACAATTTATAATATAATAAAATATTATATACAATATAATATAATAAAATAATTATATAACAACAAATTTACACACTTTCCCTTTTTTAAGTTGTGATTTTTAATATCTCAATATTTAGTACTTAGGTTAGGGTTTTTTTTTTTTTTTTTTGGTCTTTCGATACAGGGTTTCTCTGTGTAGTCCTGGTTGTCCTCAAACTTACTCTGTAGACCAGGCTGGCCTCAAACTCAGAAATCTGCCTGTCTCTGCCTCCGAAGTGCTGGGATTAAAGGCATGTGCCACCATGGCCAGCCTGTGTTAGTATTTTCATAGTGCAAATGATCATTACTATCATTTTCAGGAAGAAAATGATGCTATAGATTTCTTCCACATAAGTCATACAAAACAAAAATTAACCACAGAGAGCTTCATCTTCACCCTCAAATCGTGGGTCCCTGAACCCTATGCTTAACATCATGTGTAGATAACTTGTGAATGTGGTTGCTCTCTGCCATTCTTTAGCATCACTTCAATGCAGTCTTCTAAATAATCTTATATGAGAATTACATTCATAGGACAAATTGTTATCTTTTTATATACATAGATGTAGCCACCTATACTTAAGTTTAGAATGGGAGAAATGTAACAGCATTTTCATGTCACTCTTGAAAACAGGATTTGTGAACATAGGAAATATCCCACTAACAAGAAGACAAGAAAGTTATTAACCACATAAAATACTGAACCTGTTTTAGACTCCAAGCCAGTAAGATACGAGCAAGTGAGTCACTGTAAGTACTTAATCACCTATTCTTTTTCCTGCATATATATGAATGTCTCAGCTACTATTCTATTGCCTCAAGAACCACCATGATGAAATCAACTTTTATAAAAAAATTAATTTTAGCTTTGTTTACAGTTTCAGATAATATATGAGAGCTTGTAGCCTCAAAGCCAACCCCCAGTCTTACAAAACTATTTCCTTAGATTTTGGTTTTAGGATTACAGATATGGAACTGATGCCAATTGCTTCAAACATATTTTCACAAGGCATACACACACACACACACACACACACACACACACACACACACACTCACACACTATATATATGTATGTATGTATATATATACATATATATATATGTATATATATATGTATATATATATGTATATATATGTATATATATATGTATATATATATATATATATATATATATATATATATGTAATTCTCCTACTTTAATCTCTTGAGTACTTAGGTTATAGGTAGGTGCCTGTATGCCTAGAACTTTTGGTTAATCTGCCTTTCAGTTTACATATGTCCACATTTAATCTTTGCTTAGCTCAAAAATTAAATTGAAACTTCATACATTAAGTTCTATTTGTACAGTTCTATTATATAAAATTTATTTGGACCATTTACCTAGTTAGTTTATAAAGAAATCCGATAGAAACTAGTGTAGATATTTAATTAATGGGGAAATAACTAAATAAATTATATTTTCTAAAAATCCAATGTCCCTTTATAGATTATTTTCTTTATGAATTATTATACTGTAAACCCATAGTGCTTCATTGTTCAAAATCTTTGAGTAAATGATTTGCAAGTGCAAAATAATATATTCTGAGTGTAGAGCTGGAAGAAAGCACTGTTCTTTATTTTTACCCTGACACACAGACAAATTCAGAACTTGATGATATTATTTTATTGGTGACAATTTTGCTTAAAATTAAAATGAGCCATTAAATATGTGAAGTATAAATTTTTTCTAGGTTTTTAATGAAAATTTAACAAACGAAACACAGCAATTTAATGTCTACCTAAGAATCCTATCTAACTTTTGTAGAGGGACTTTAATCTAGCTACATGGCTACTCTGGCAAGGGATCACATCCAAATGCCTTCTAGGTCCAAGTGATAAAGCGAGAAAACAGGCATATACTTATCTTAGCAGACAGTGGCAAACTGGTCTCTTGATTTCAAGGCCAGCCTAGAAGAGAGCTAGTTTCAGGTAAACAAAAAGTTAGATTTATTTGTGTTGGTACACACTTGGAAACTCAGCACTCAGGATACAGTGGGCCTTTCTTTGAGTTGCTAGTCTGTCATTTTGGGGTCAGTGCAGTGAGATCAGTTCGTGAGTCAGTAATTGAGTCATTGAGTTGGTGGTAGTTCAGTTTGTGGGATTCAGAGGCAATTTTTTATCAGGACAGTTTTACAAAGATAAGTTTCAGAGAGAACAAGCTAGACACAGTGAAGACAGAATTAAGCCACAGAATGAGAAAGAGCCAAAAGGTTAGAACAGAATGCCAGAGTTAGTTTGAGGCCATGCAGAGAAATTCAGTTCAAAGTCAAGTTTGAATCAGTCAGCTTAGAAAGAAGTTTTATCCAGAACATCTGAGTTGAACCAGCTAGCCAGAGTTCAGAAGAAACTGTTAAGGGTAAACTTATTTAAAAGTAAGCCTCTGAAACAACAATTACATCAGACAATTGAAAGCTGCTATTACAAACTTTCATGTTACAAAATAAATTTTATTGTTTCCATATTACATGTAAGGAAATTAAATTTTGTAATTATTTGCAGATTATGCAGAAGAGAATTCATAAATAGATATGGAGTACAGAAGATCTCATGGAATATTTATTCAAATTAGCCAATCATAATTGATACTAAAGCAGTCTACTATTATTATTGCAAGAAAACATGAACACATATGTCTTATAAACACTTTTCCTTTAAAATTGCATTATGAGGCAGAGTCTGGAGGCCCAAGTCATGGTTGGACAAGCTTTTAGGAAACTTCTTCCACTCTTTGACAGAGTATTGGTTGAAAGGAGTTCTACTGAAACTGTAACCAAAGGTTTCATTATGCTTCCAGAAAAGTCTCAAGGAAAAGTATTGCAAGCAATGGTCATGGCTCTGGAGTCAGGCAGGAAAGGAAAGGGTGGAGAAATTGAGCCTGACAGTGTGAAAGTTGGAGATAAAGTTCTCCCAGAATATGGAGGCACCAAATTAGTTCTAGACGACAAGGATCATTTCTTATTTAGAGATAGTGACATTCTTAGAAAATATGTCGACTGAAGTCACTGTTGAAATGGTATCCCATGAAGCTGCCCATTCCACTGATGTTCTGAAATATTTTATCATGTAAAAAATTTCCATGCCTCCCTTTTATAATAAATGGGTGATGCCTAAACTGGCAGCCATTTTCTCTGGCATTTAGTTTCACTGTACTGTTATGTTACAAACATTTCCAAATAAAATGATATAAATGAAAAACAAAAACAAAAACCCTGCATTATGTACATGACCATTGTTTTCCTAAGAACTTTTAAGAAAAACTATGAAGAAAACCCAGTTATTTTCCTTTTCTTGTTTTAATGTCAAATTGGATGTATATATTTGTAGTAATTCAAAACACTGAATATGAAAAATGTAATATGCAGAAATCACTCCATGTAGGAGCTGACACAGATAACTTCTCAATAAAACACAAACTTGTGATCTTTTGCTTTCTTAAATTATTGTTTTGCTATATTTTCTCCACAAATATGCATTGTTACTTATGCATTTAGAATGTTTTATCACTCCTAACATTATAGAAAAGTCCTAAAAGTTGCTTTCATGATATGATTCTTCTTTTCATTGTAAAGGTCAAATGTGTAGGAGCATTAATGGTTTTACACATGGACCTGCATTAGTAGCTACAAGAAATAGCACTGACCTTTCTCTTTAACCACTAGCTTAGTTGCTTAAAAGTGGCAAAATTTGCATGAGAAATACCGGTTTTCATGTAAAGAAATAGTCAATTTATAAATAAAAAGTTGTTCTTTTTTTATAGATGAAGTTTCCAATCAATAGGTCATATACATCTAGAAGAACTTGATTGAGAATTTGGCTTATGCCAGAATAATGTTAACAATTTTAAGATGCCTCATTTACTGTAATGTCTCTAGAAGCTATCTGTTTTAAATTCATTTCTTCCTTCCCTCTTTTCCTTCCTTTCTATTCCATCTTTCCTTTACTTGATTTTTCTTTATTTCCTTTCTAATGATTCTATAAATACTTTCTAATTTATTATACATTAGGAAGTATAAAACATACATTCATGAAATACAGAGAATTCAATTGCACTAAAATTATTTTGAATAATTTTAGTTCATTTTAGTAGACAGGAGGAGTAACTATTAACACTATCAAAAATATCAGATGAATTAGAACAATTTTCACAGTAACAAGATCTCAAATTGGATGAGTAGAGCAAGGAATATTAGGTTAATTGAGTAAGTTTCACAGAAAAAAAGGTCTTTAGAGTGCTAAGGTCATTATAATGCTACAGTGATTTAGAAGTCTCAACACACCACCCACCCCACTCATAAATTATATATGATTTGGATCACTTATTCTTTTTATTAATGTACTTTTGAGATGGAGTTTCTCTGTGTAGCTCTAGCAGTCCTAGAACTTGCTTTGTAACCCAAGCTGACCTCAAACTCAGAGATTCACCTGCCTCTGCATCCTGAGAGCAGGCCTTAAGATATGAGCTTCCACCACTACCTGTTGGGTTAATTATCCTTTACTTATAGCCTGTGATGGTTTGAATATGTTTGGCCCTGGGAGTAGCATTATTAAGAGATATAGAGTAGGTGTGGCTTTGCTGGAGAAAGAGTGTCACTGTGGGGGTGGGGTTGGAAGAAAGTCTCCTAGATTCCTGCTGAAGTGTCTCCTTTTGGCTCTCTTAGTATCAAGATGTAAAATTCTCAGCAACTCCAGCACCATGGTACCATACTTCCTTCCAAAAAGATAATGGACTGAATCTCTGAAAGTGTAAACCAGCTCAGATTAAGTGTTGTCCTTTGTAAGAGTTGCCTTGGTCATGGTGTCTCTTCAGAGCAATAAAACCCTAAGCAAACCATAACCTCATATTTTTTAAGAAAGAAAATATAGTACTTAATACTTGTATGAAAATATCAATGGAAAGAAACTTACATAAAGAATTTTAGGCCACATGGTTAGCCCAAGACTCCTTGAATTATGAAAATTACATAAGATAATTAATAAAAAGAGTGAGAATTTTCAAATACAAAGCCAAAGAGGAAAAGATCTGCGGTGCTCTTGGGTGGAAAGGGTCCATGTTTAAGTCTGGTTCCCTGACTCCAGCATCTGTAGTCTTCATTTTTCTTTTGTGCTAGTAGAGATTGAAGCTATCGTCTTGAATGTGGGAGGCAAGTACTCTATACTGATCTGCACTCTCAGACTGATGTTTTCTTATTATTGTAATTAAAATATAAGTTGTAATTTTATATCTGTCATAAATATACATGCATATATCAAGCATTTAGATTAGGCTAATATTTTACTTAATAATTTCTACTGGCTCATAACTGAAGTATTTACATATAAATTAAGGAAAGTTAGTAGATAAAGAAATACCAAATAAAGTGATAAATAAAATAAGTGGGTTTTTTTATTTTTCTACAGTGCTTTTAAGCTTCTAAGTAATGTCATGCATAATATATTCTTGCTGAGAAAAATATATAAAAATAGTCTAGTTACAGTTTGTCAATTTTAGATGCATTACTGCTGGAATTGATTTGTACTCTCTGTAGGTAAGAAGTTAAAAGCATCCTTAAGGAATTGGTAAGAAAACATCTTTTATTCACAAATAAAAACACCACCTTTAAAGTAGCTTAAGCACATCAAAGATGGCTTATGAAGCTCTGCCTCAAAGAGAGCAAGACGCAGATGTAGCTTATCATGTGTGGCATCAAAAAATTGCTCCCTGTTTCTCTGTGGAAGAAGAAGCCCTTACATAAACTGTTTTCTCTGAGTAGTACTATATTACAATCCAATAATGTAAGGTTTACATCAGAAACAACATATTGGGAGATACACTTTCACATAATGTTTTTATACATAAGTAAGCAAATAGCAAGTAATATAGTTTAATGTTTTATAAAACTGGACAAAAAAGTAATGGCACAAAATCAAACAAAAATAAATTCACATAAAATGTAGTGGAAACACGAATGACAATGTATTATTCATTTAACTGGGAAGAAAGGGGGGCAGTGACTTTCTTGTAGGAAAATTAGCTTTTACTCATCACGGTATCCTCAGTAAAAATATTAAATAACAAATGTGATTAAAATTAAAATTTAAGCACCAGGGTATAGATTTCATGTCCTCTTGCCGCAAGACTCATTATAGAGTATGCTCTATTAAAGTAATGGCTTATGTCAGGAAGCACTTGTGGCTGAGAAAAGAAATCCATTTGAATGGTAGGGGGAAATGGGAAAGTATAGGTGAAAAGGGGAGACAGGATGATGCTGTCATGAAGTTCTAGGACCTAGGATATAAGATACCATCGAGAGTAAGTAAGTGCTCATAGCAGAGCTTCAAAGTCGCTAAATGGCACAGCAAGTAAACAAACAAACACTATAGTACTCATTTTTGTATTAGAAAAAAAGCACATAGATAAGCAGTAAATTACTCTACCGTTTTCAGAAACTGGACAACAGTAACAATGCCTTAGTTAAAAAGGAAAATAAATAATGAATGTCCAAAATAAAATTTAATCATAAGAAGTGGTTAGAGCCTTAGATTATAGATCTGTGGCAGAGTATATATGTAGCATGCATTAAACCACTTTCCCAATTTGTACTTTGTTTTGGCTTTCATGACCGTGGCTGATGATGTTGAATTAAAGGTTTTTTGGTTTTATGTTTTTTCATAAAGCTTATACATATATGGGAGAAAGTGTTCCTTTTGGAACTGTCCAGGCAAGAGGTAATGGACAAGAGCCTGCTGTCTTCCTCCTCCTGAGAGAGTTCAAGCTGTTTAAGAACTCGAGTCTATGGAGCACTCACTAAAAGGGGTCTATCATAACTGCCCTCTGCAAGACCCAACAAGCAGCTTAAAGAATCAGATGCAGATATTTGCACCCAACCAATGGACAGAAACAGATGGCCCCTGTTGTTGAATATGGAAGACTGAAAGAAGCTGAGGAGAAGGGCGATCCTGTAGGAGGCCAGCAGTCTAAATTAATCTGAACCCTTGAGATCTCTAAAACAATGGACCACCAACCAGACAGCATACACCAGCTGATAGGAGGCCCCCAACACCCACAGAGTAGAGGTCTTCCAGGTCTGTGTTCATTCAGAGATGATGCAACCAACCTTAAAGAGACTTGAGGTCCCAGGGAGTTTAGAGGTCAGGTGGGGTGGAGGGAACTGTTGGCTTCCCACTGGGAATGGAATATGGAGTGTAAAAAATAAATTTAAAAAATTTAAAAAGTACTCAGCAATTCTTTTAAAGACACATGTATTTCTAATTGATGGTAAAAAACATTGAAAATATACCACTACTGTAATATTTCATATTTGGCATTTTCAACAGCCAAGAGGAGGTAATGGATAAGCTCATTTTTAGGTTAAAATATATTTAATGAAAGTCCTAGATACCCTTTGTTTTAATATATTCTACTTATTTAAATGTCAATATGTCATTATTTTACTTCAGTTTTTAAATAATTGGCAATTTTATATTATATACACTGAACAGTGTTAAATTTTTGTTGTTTGAATGGAACAATATTTTTATAAATACCAACAGGTATAAACTGTAAAAAAGAACATGAAAAATTCATCATGAATAAGGGAATATGTATAATCAGAATCAAAATAGGGATAGAGTATGAAATAGAAAAAGTTCTCAAAAGAAAGAAGAAATACCATGAAGATGAAAAAGGGGAAAGGTGTAAAATAAGGCCTATTTATATAGTAAATATAAATATTTATAAAATAAACATTTTATAGAAAGATATTTTGGAAATGAGTAACCATTTTAATTAATGTCAATCATATTGTGACACCAATTTTTATTGAAAATAACATTTTATTCCTCTATAAAATTGCAAGATTTCTGAGATACTATGAGTTCCTCTCATAGCTAAGGCTATAAAACGTTTTTTCAAATATTCCTATTTTTATTTATTATTATGGGAACTCATTAAATAGTTAAAAATCTACTCAGGGCAATTGCAGAGGAATGGTTTAAGAGAACAGTCACCAGTTCTTTTTCACGTATAAATACCAGAAAAGAAGAACCAATAAATCCCTGTCATTTCAAACTTTTGTCCAAACTTCATCTTTCCTGATAATTTCCCACTGCATGATGGTGGTGGTGGTGGTGAATCTCAAATCAGATTCAACTTCAGTTATTTAATTCACAACCTTTCTACTTCCTTCTTTCTTCCTGTTCCATATTCATTGTTACTTATCCACTGAAATTGTATATGTTTTCCTTCCTTGCAGTTTACAGAAACTTATGACCAGCCTATGTGTATGTATGTGTCTGCATGTGACTTTGTTTCAATGTGTGCAGGCATGAATGCCATGCGAAGCAGTTAATAAGAACACATTTCTTCCCCATGTATCACTCTTACATCTATTTATCTTCTTAGTAGATTGAGGCATATTTGTTGAAATTTGTCTGTACAATTTATTTCTGAATGCTTATATTACAAAAAAAAAAAAGTTGTACTCTCTGGTTTCCACCTTATCTTCCTGACTTTTTACATCTATTTATCTGTATGTCTATCATTGTTTTTCCTTCTATCCTTCCTTCCTTCCTTCCTTCCTTCCTTCCTTCCTTCCTTCCTTCCTTCCTTCCTTCTTTCCTTTCTTTCCTTCCTTTCTTCTTTTCATTCATTCTTTCTTTCTTTTTCTTTCTACCTATCATTTATCTAGTGTGTGCCTCTCTGTGTGTTAGTGTGTGTGTGTGTGTGTGTGTGTGTGTGTGTGTGCGTGTGCCTCTCTCTGTGTATGTATGTATCTGCATGTGAGTTTGTTTCTATGTGTGCAGGCATGCATGCCATGGGATGAAGGTAATAAGACCACATTTTTTCCATATATCACAGGATTCTGGTAAAGGGGACTGAGCCATTGTAACTTCCCTTTCCACTAAATTCCTTTTTGGTTAGGTAACCAAAGTTCCAACATTTTGTAATTCAATCACTTTCATATTTCTAGACTTTACCAGACTTGCTCTACCTCTTTTCAGTTTGTAATATATGAATCAGTTATTATTTTCATTTCACTGAATCAGTGCTGTTATATTCTCTATTCGTGTCTAATCTCTTTTTGTTCTGTGTTCCTGAACAACTGTGTTCATCTAGCTAATGTTATTTAAAAAAAAGTTTTCTTACCTAACTCCTTACTGAAAATGTCGAAGAAGCTTTCTACGTTTTTAATCTCCAGATACTGAGATAAATCAAGAATCGGAATTTATTCATAGTGCCCTTTTCTCCCTCCTTCAAAATTCGACTTCTCTTATGTAAAAAAAAAAAAAAAAAAAAAAGCTAGCATCATATTTATTTCAAAATTTATGAACATTTTATTCTGTATTCCTATTCTGGTCATCTTCCCAGATGATTCCATTTCATCATGTTAGTTTAGCCTTTAATTTCTAAACTGCATTAAATATCATTGGCACGTATATTACAGCCCTCTATGTTATTATTCACAGGAACTATATTGCTATTGCTTGTCAATCATCTACTGCATAACTTTGATATATCTCCCACTTGACTATTGAAAGATTCCTAGTTTCTAGCATATTGTGCTGCACCGAATTTTACCTTAAATTTCAACCTATTTTTAAAGGCATTTATTTAAACTTTTAATGAATTATACTTCCAGTTATGTTTAATTTAAGTACACACACACATATATGCCTAAAAGAGAGAGAGTTAGAGAAAGAGAGAGTGGGTGTGTGTGTGTGTGTGTGTGTGCGTGTGTGTGTGTGTGGAGAGTGTGTGTGTGTGTGTGTGTGTGTGTGTGTGTGTGTGAGAGAGAGAGAGAGCAAGAGAGAGAGAGAGAGAGAGAGAGAGAGCAAGAGAGAGAGAAAGAGATCAAAGACTTTTGGAAGAACTAAACATTATAAAACAAACAAAACCCGCAAAATTTTTAGCCTCCACTTTAATTAACTCCTAATACTGAATATCAAAATATAAAACATTACATAGAGAGGTGGACCAAGTCAGGATATCTTGTTTCAGGTCACATTTTCTCAGGAAAAAGGTCTTTGATCCTGATGGCTCTGTAATTCCAGTGCATTAGCAATTTGCAAAAAAAAATTGTTCTGGTTTATTAAATATATTATACAAAACTTAATTAATTTTTAAATTAAAATTCTTCAGTACTTTGTGTATGAAAATATATCTCTATGAGTCCTCTCCCAAAATGTGGCCTCTTCCTAAATTATGATATATGTACTCTGTTAAGTTATTTAGCATCCTCATATATATGTGTATCCAAGGCAACCTACTTGGAATTGGATGTACTATGCAGGAGGGCATCCTTGGTGGAAACCTGCTATTGACTACTAGTTGTGATTCTTCTAGAGTTGAGACATTGTGAAGTGTATGACCATGTCCATTATAGCACTTCAATGTGATATACACGTTATGTATATCTTTTTTAGGAAACCACATCATAGGTATATCATGAGTAATTTCCCTGTCAGGCTTAGCAAATGCTACGTAGCAACACGTGTCTTGGGCTTCTGGCTCTTAAAATCTTCGGTCTCTTCTTCATTTTCCCATGGGCCTTAAGTGTAGTGGGTACATTGCATATTTTATGTGTTGCTGGGTGGGGATGCTGCTATATTCCTTTCTTTTCTGCATCTTGGTTAGTTGTGGATCTCTGTAATTGCCTTCACCTGATGCAAAAAGATGCTTCTTTAATGAGCAGTGAGAGCTACACATATCAATGGCTATAAATATGAGTATTTAGAATACAGTTAAAAGTATATTGGTTTACAAAAAATGACAGTGTAAGGTTGTCCTTTCAGGTCTGGAAAGGAGAGATCTGCAGCTGGTAACTGGATAAGTTAACAGTAACAGGATGAATTGTTTTCTGCTGATTGGGCCTTAAGTCCAATTAGACAGCAGTTGGTTGCATACACCCAAAATAACAATGCAACTCATTCAACACTGGATTTATCTTACCAGTTCCACAATTGTTATGGTTTATAGGACTTATTATTGGATAAAAATATTGATTACTCCTCTCCTTTGGTAACTTGTATAGCACCTTCTAATACTATGTGGATCATTCCACAGGAAGGAGGTTTCCAGGTCCCCTTAAGCTCAATTACTACAGCTTCTGAACAAAAGCCATGTGGTGCTTTCAGCATTAGGCTCTTGATTTTAGGACTGGAAGGAAATTAAAGACAATGTATTGGGAGATTATTGTATTCTTCTGACCTGAGTTTTATTCAATTTATATATATGCACATGCATATTAAAATGCATACGTGCACACACACATATGAACAAATGATTAAAACAGGTACATATTTATAAAATGTGGTACTTCATGAATTGGAGTATTATGAAACCTAACTTTTTTTGCTATTTGAAACTGTATAGATAAATAACCCATTTTTAACTTGGTGGTGTTTATTCTTCCTTGTTGTTTGAGTTATTTATATATTCTGGAAGTCAATTCTTTATTGTATGTATAGCTAGAAAATATTTCTCACAATATAAGAGTATCCTCATTACTTTGCTGTATGTAGCTTTTTAATTTTATTTCTATAACATTTCTTAGATTTGGGTCTTAATTCCTGAGCAAATGAAGTCCATCTGAAGTTGGGGTTTGTTTCATTTGTTTTGTTTTATTGTTGTTTTTTGTTGTTATTGTTCTTTTCATTGTTATTGTTTTGTTTTTGTTTTCTTTTTGTTTTCTGTTTGTTTTTTTTGTTTTGTTTTGTTTTGTTTTGTTTCATTCCATGGCACAGACAATATTTTCTCTTAGTATTTTCAGCATTTTCGATATAAGACTCACTTTGGAGTTAATTTTGTTCAGAGTGATAGATACATCCATATCTAATTTTAATTTTTGTACATGCCTGTAACCAAACTAACCTACTATTAGGAGATACATCTTGTATTATTATGTACTTTGACCTCTTTTTCAATTATCAAACATCTGTAATTGCAAGCACTAAGATTTAAGTTTTCTATGTTTTGAAGTTGGTCTTAATGTCTGTGTTTGTGACAGTGCCAGGGCTGCTTTTGCTACTATGGTTCTGCAGTAGAGATTGAAATCTGGTATGGAATCGCTATCACAAAGATCCTGTGCTCAGAATTGCTTTATTTACCCTATATGGTTTGCTTGTGCCTTCATCTGAATTTCAAGTTGTTGTTGTTGTTTTGTTGTTTTTGTTTTCTATTTAAGTGAAAAATCTCATCACTTCATCTGAAGAATATAAAAGCAAAATTAAAAAAAACATCTAATCTGCAGGCGTTTACATAGTTGCTAGAGATTATTATGCTATTGATTTGAAGACTTATTGCACTTTTGCTGGGTAGGAAACATGACATTGTTTTGGTTTAATTTATTCATTTTGTATCTGTTAAGATTTGATTTGTGCAGTAGTATATAATCTATTTTAAAGAAAGTTCCGTTGGTAGATTACATACTTTTTAGATATATATATGTATATGTACATGATATATAGGTAATTATAGCATATATATTATACATGTATAAACTTATAATGAACACATACATATATCACATACACACATATGTGTGTTAAGTATATTTGGTGTATGATGATACTAGTTGTGCAATTTCTTTGTCCGTTTTTTGTTCTTTAGCACTGTTGGATATTAAAATAACTTACTTTATTGAATTGGGGTTAAATTGTGTCTTGATGTCAAGCAGGAAGCTTATATGTTTAAAATTGTACTGTTTTCATGGTTAATTTTTCCATTGATCACTGGTGACCATATGAATGGTGCAAACAGATCTATATCATATGATCTACTCTTGGGGTTGTAGTGTTGTAATGATAGTGTGGATAGGCCAGAATCTTTGATATTCATCAGGCTACAATGGCATACAGGCTGTGTTTCAGGACACAAGACTTGGACCGAGGATTTATCACAGCAGGTGTAGGTGAGGCTTTCCTGAACATAAGATATAAGACTAGATCTAGACTTGGAGAATGGGCGTGAGGCTAAGCAGTAGGTACCTAGGAGGCATATGATTTGGCAAGTGTGTAGGATGAGACCATTTTTCAAATGAGGAATAGTGTGTATTTGGCAATTGATAGAGAAATGGCATATGTTGTTAATTGGACACTAAAAGAAAAAAAAGAATTGCATGAAATTCTGTAGAGATTGCTGTATTTTGGGGATAATAACAGTAACACAGATGCTGTAGGTAAGCCTGTTGTTCTCTACCTTGCAATTAACAGAATAAATTAGGAAACATTCTTGTAAATCCTTTGAACAATCTCTTCAATTTTCAGAGATGTTGATGACTGTTTCTGAAGCATCTTTCATTGACTGTCTAAAAAAATCACCACAGCTGAAGATCAGCTCATTTTGCTTGCAATGGTGAAGAGGAAACACTTTTCAGTTGTCTGTGACTAAGCATTAGGACACATTATTTTATCACATAAAGTCAAGTTGACTACCTCTTTGTCAATTTAGACTCCAATTGAATGTGACTGTGACACAAGAGTTCTGTCAGGAATCATGTTCTGGCATGGTAAACCCCTAGTGAAATTCTGAACTAGACTTAAAGTTGCTATTTTCAGTCTCCATTATTTTAGAAGATACTGCCAGGAACTTTATGTATTGTTATATAGATCAAATAAAAATTAATGTGATTGAATTAATTAAAGAGAAAAAATAAATTAACAAGTCTGCAATTGTATTACACTATATTTATTAGTAATCAAGTTTATTGAGACTCCTTTATTTTTTATTAAAGGAGAAAAATAAACTAATTTCAGAAAAAAAATTTGTGACAGGGTTTCTCTGTGTAGCCCTGGCTGTCCTGGAACTTGCTCTGTAGACGAGGCTGACCTTGAACTAAAAAAATCTGCCTCCCTCTGCCTCCTGAGTGCTGGGATTAAAGGCATGTGCCTCCACCGCCCAGCAATTTCAGAAATTTTTACACAAATGAAATTACTTTAATAAATACTTGTACATTCCTAGTATGAGCCATATCTGTTTGGGATATTTAAAAGGCCTTTTAGATATGCTATTACATGTGTCTTAGAAAAATATGTATGCATCAACATATTTTATTTCTATTTCCATATATTGCACAATGTCTATTTTTAATGTCTAATAAAATTATATATAAAAATATTTATAGTAATCATAAATAATATAAACAAAATGTATATACGTATATAAATACATACATACATACACACACAATTATATATATATATAATTGTGTGTGTGTGTGTGTGTTTGAGTGTGTGTTTGTGTGTATATGAGGAGAGCAACACAATGACTAAGTGGTTTTGAGGAAAATCATTCCATATCCTGATATAGTTGGAGAGTCCAAGATAATTGTAAAATAAGAAAAGTGTTCTTTATATTTATCAGAGTGATATGGATAGTGAAGAAAGGATGGCAAGCCAACAATGTGTTCATAATCTTAATGGGAAGCAAGGGTGATAGAAATTTAGATGGAGAAACTCAAGTAAAGGCAATCTAAAACACAGCATAAATTATATTAGACAAGGCTTAAGGGGGAACTGAAGGGCTTCTTTACTTGAGAGATTATGAAAGTCTAGATGGAAGTCTTCAATAAACCATTAGAGATCTACAATTCGCCTAAGCCAATTTCAAGGAGTAATTTTAGATGCTATAGCAGTCAAGTACCAAGGTCATCACAGAAGTTAATCCTAGCAATATTCACTGAACGTATTGCAATTCTTAAGATCATGGTCTTCTTTAACTCTACTGACATTGGTGAACTGATTTAATTCAGGTAATTAAAATTAAGGAGAGTGATTTAGAAAAGAAAAGGGCACTCAACTTGGTGATTTTCATAAGTGATTGGTTATTTTAATTAATAAGTTTGAAAGCACCCATTTGTATCTTATCTGAACAGGTTTAAAGAATATATTAATATTAAATATCTGATTTATATCAGAATATTAGTTTTCTTTCATTTATAGTCTATGTCCCCAAGTAAATACTTGAAGTTTCCTTGCATTGTATTTATTTGTCAACATTTTTGATAATATATTCTAAAAATAACTATAGGAGATAAGTCATTCAGTTGTGAAAACTGTTAAAATATTTAACTGTTACTTAATTTTATGTTCATAATGTTGTACTGTGTAGATAGGTTAGATAACATAAGCAGGTAAACTTATTTGCCACAAAGCCTAAACCTTTGAGCTTTCATCTTGAGATCTATATGGTAGAAGGAGAAAACTGAATCTTCTAAATCCTCTGACCCCTACATGCTTGCTGCATAGTAGGTGTGTACAAACAATATATGTTTAATTTTAAAAAAAAAGTATTATGCCATTTTAAGAAAAAATAAAAATAAAAAAGCTCAGAAGATGTCCATACATTTATTATTACCAAAGAAACTGGTAGTGATCATTGTATTAGTTTGAGAGAGTTGTCATTAAAACATGTTGCGGGTTGAATGTCTTCAACAACATAAAGTTATTATTTATTTATTTATTTATTTATTTATTTATTTTTTACTTTGGGGGGCTGAAAGTCAAACCTCAGGTCAAGCATGGTGGTATACAACATTAATCCTAGCATATGGTGAGCAAAGCCAAGCAGAGCTCTGTTTTGAGGCCAGTCTTGTCTGTTACACAACCCTGAAAACAACAACAAAAATAAAAACAAACAAACAAAAAACAAGCAATAAAGAAAAAGAAAGAAAGCTGGGCGGCAGTGGTGCACACCTTTAATCCCAGCACCTGGGAGGGAGAGGCAGGCAGATTTCTGAGTTTGAGGCCAGCCGGGTCTACAAAGTGAGTTCCAGGACAACCAGGGCTATATAGAGAAACCCTGTCTTGAAAAAACAAACAAACAAACAAACAAACAAACAAACAAAACCCAACAACAACAACAAATATAAAAGAAAGAAAAATAAAAAGAAAGAATGTCAGAAAGGTTTTGAGGTCTCTGTATAGCATATGGATTATTTTTGTCTTCTTGTGTCTTTATATGGTTCCTGGTCAGGCAGATGTGTCCAAGTTTTTCTGTAAGAATATCCATCACAAGAAAATACAATCTATTCTAATGTTGTAGTTAAGTCATAATTAATTTTTAATATACTTTTACCACAATAATAAAGTCATTCCAAGAGAGACTAGGAATTCAACCTAGTAACTTTGGGAAATACACATAGTCTATAAAACTTAAAAAGAAAAAAACTGAAACAGGTAGTAAACTATTGAATGTTCTGCTACTAAATTAGTTTCGTGTTTTGATATTACTTAGGGGAATAATTACATTTAATTACATTTTTATTGTATTGAGGGTTGTTTGTAGGTGAATGAAAAAATTATATTTTTCTAATAGAGCAGAAAGGTCAGTGTATAAGGAATTTGGAAATGAAACTGCTTATGAATTGAATTAAAAGCTCAATTACAGGAGGACAATCATATTATTAAATTATATGCAATCACTTAATAGCAACATGTGTCCACATGACCTGCCCTGTGATTTTCTAGGTATATTCATCTATTGAAGCTATTATGTGATGATTAAATATATAAAGGATAAATTGACTGGGCAACCCAGTATGTGATTAAAAAAAAGAGTCATGATATTATATGCAAAGTAAATTTAGTATACTTTGGAAGATTAGGAGAATTGATGACTTTTACAAGGTTTTGAAAACTCAGTCAATCATTTCTCCTTTCTGTTGAGGTATGATCACAAACAATGCATATCAAAACATGTCACTCTCTAGATTGATACTGCTTGTTACCAGTATACATTAATGCATAAAGTATTAAAATCTGTCATCAAAACAGACAATGATTAATAGTAGAGTAGGGATTTGTAATTCCAAAAGATGATGTCATCTATAAAAATTAACTTGTCTGAACTTGTAAATCATAATAGAACACTATTTCGTACTTGGATTTAGGGGTTAGCAAAAATTATTATTTTAATTACTATTGACTATAAAACATTTGAGAGAAAAATAATGTCCAACGTCAATGCTTTAGATAAAATGTATCTTTAACTTTATTGAAAATTAATATTATTAGTTTTAGATGGAGAAATTGTTCAGAAATAATTAACCAGTGTCAAATAAAAACTAATTTCTCTCTAAATTATAAAACTTGTACTACAAATAATTTAATATGTCTACATGATGGATATTTCAACATTAAAAATGCATACCGATATGTACAAAGGAACAAAAATTATATTTGGTCATTGCTTACAATTATTTATCATTTATTCTCATTACTTCATGGGTGTATGATATGTTCATATGATGTCGATGCATAGTCGCCATGATGCTCCCGTGGTGGTCACAATATATAACTGGAGGAAGTGATTTCTTTTCTCTGGAGAATCAAACTCTGGTCATGAGGCTTCCCAGTAATCTCAAGAGTTACGGATTCTCAGATGGGTCTTTATTCCTAGAAAGAAGAGTTCGCAAGCCCTATGCAGGCAGTAAGAACTTCAATATGCCTAAAGAAATATCTCGAGATTTCTCAAGTACCCTCAAGCCTATTTTCTAAGTGTAATGTAGAAGGAAAGTTTTGATCCATAGTGTTTTATTAAGAACTGTACAATTGTGGCCACAAAACCCTGTGAAATGATGATATTTTAAGTAATAGAGGTAAATATGTAGAAATAATATTAAATATTTAATCATTAGTAACAAACAAATTATGGTTGGAATATAGGGAGAAAAATAAGGACCATATACTAGTGTTCAGAATGTGAAGTAATGAAGCCACTATGAAAGCCAGTCAGGTAAATCAGAAGACTAAAACATAACTACCAGTTCACTCTGGTCACTTAGCAACGTAATTTAAGTATAAACAGAGGTACTTGTACATCTATGCTCCTTGATGTATGAGCCACATATTCATGCTAATGGAATGTGCTAGGGAGTTGATAAGTGAATTTTTAAAATCATGATATAGACATAAATAATATGAAATCTCAAAAAGCAAAAAAGTGAGCAAAATTAAAATTCTATCATTTATTAGAAAATGAATGGAAATGGAGACTTCAGTCAAAAACTTGGCTGAGCAATAAAAGCTTGGCAGGTTTTATATCATAGTATTGTATATCAAATATAGATTTTTTTTTTCAGTGATGGCCAGTAAGGTAGAAGAATAAGTAAAGAGTCATAAAGAGAATATAATTAAATATAAGAACATACATGTATATGGAACTTATCATTTTGTGTAACAACCTAAAACTTACAACAATGATTTATTGATAAATTGATTTTTGAAGCAGCCATAAAGGAAATAGAGTTATTATCATAATTCAAAATTTTTAATTATAATTTAAATCTTTACTTAAAATTAAAATATATTTTATTGCTTTTTCTCTTCCTAAATTCTTCCAAATCCTCTCCCCTTCCCTTTCCATGCATCTTTAAATTCTTACTCAAAAATCAAACAAAACCCAACATAATAGCAAAATGTCCCCAAACCAAGAATATGGAATGAAGCAATACCCCAAAGAAAACAAACACAAAAACTATAACAAAATAAAAGTATACACAAAACCTTGCAGTCCATTTTATATTGGTCAATTATTCCTCAACATGAAGCCTGCCCTGATATACACAGTGATTTTTTTTTCCAAATCTAAGAAGCTATAAGGGAGAGTTCAGCTTTTCCCTAGGGGTTTGGTTTTCATTCATTCATTCATTCATTCATTAGAAAATATAAGCCAAACCTGAAATTATCATATCAGAGTTGGAAGACAAAAAACACAGAAAGAAAATAACCCAAGAAAATACACAATAATCATAAATCTACTAGTTCACACACACTGGAATCCTATTAGCATGGTAGAAGCCATAATATATACATCAAGGATCTTATGCAGACCCACGCCTGTTCTGTGAATGATGCTTCAGTGTCTGTAAGTTCATCTGACCTTTGCTCATGTTAATTTAAGAGCTTGTTTTCTTGGTGTTCTCCTTATGTCTTCTTCATCTTCAGGGTTCACTAAGCTCTAAAGGAAAAGATTTAATTTTATAAACTAAATAACTGTTTTTGTGTAGCACTGCAAAGTAAAGGAGTACACTTGAAAATAACTGATTGGTAGAAGAATACAGAAGAAGCAGTAATTGTGTTCAACCATATTTACCTCTAATGTTGTAATGTTTTTTCTCAAGTAAAGAATTTTCAATGTATTCTTTTATAACCTTTAATAAAGTACATGTAAATTTTTTATGGATGCATTTATGATTCACAAATTGGAGATTATTAATATAATTTATTAAATTTTCATCACATATGCAGTTGAAGACAGATTAATACAATAAAATCCTAACAGTCTCAAAAAATCATATTAATAGGTTATCTAAAACCTGGGCTAGTCAGATGGCTGAGTAGGTAAAGTTACTAAAGTGTCAAGTGCCTTCATTTTCACTTATTTACCCTGGATCACACTCACATGCAAGCATCATGCATACATTTAAACAAATACTAATCATATTTGCTGCATAGTGATTTTCAAATAAGTTATTACAAAGCTAACTGCATATGAAATAAATGTACCATATACAGTCATATGATTATATATATAATTCCATTTAGTGACTCTGTTCTTTAGATTAATTTCCCAATCCTTAAAAAATTATTCCACATTCTTTTTAATATTGGTGAAATTTGTATGTTGTATCTGTAGGTCTCTTTGTTTTACCATTGGTACTTATGCCAAACATGACTGTAAAACTTATAGTTTTACACATGTTCCTCTCATTTTTAACTTTGCACATCAACATTAATGTGTCACTATACTTTTAGATACAATTTAATAAAAAATATTAAAACCTTCATGTACTGGCTAGTTTTGTGTCAACTTGACACAGCTGGAGTTACCACAGAGAAAGGAGCTTCAGTTGAGGAAATGACTCCATGAGATCCAGCTGTAAGGCATTTTCTCAATTAGTGATCAAGGGGGAAAGTCTCCTTGTTGGTGGGACCATCTCTGGGCTGGTAGTCTTGGTTCTATAAGAGAGCAGGCTGAGCAAGCCAGGGGAGGCAAGCCAGTAAGGAACATCCCTCCATGGCCTCTGCATCAGCTCCTGCTTCCTGACCTGCTTGAGTTCCAGTCCTGACTTCCTTGGTGATGAACAGCAATATGGAAATGTAAGCCGAATAAACCCTTTCCTCCCCAAGTGCTTCTTGGTCATGATGCTTGTACAGGGATAGAAACCCTGACTAAGACAACTTCATTTTGTGGGGTAGCCTATTTTACCAAGTTGTATATTTGTGATTGAAAGTGGTATTGGGTGAGGGAAAATAACTGAAGCCCTAAAGACCAGCAAAAAGAATGGAAACAGTCAACTTCGGGAGACAGGAGGTTGGGGAAAACCTCCAAACTGCACCAGAGACTTGAGAGGTGAGAGACTCCCATGATTCAAAGGGAGGGACCTGAGAGGAAATGCCTGATGGTAGGGAGAGGGAACTTATAGAGCCCACCACCAGCAGGAAGACAGGGCATCAAGTGAGGGAGAGGGACGCCATCCCATAATCCCAACTCTGACACATAATTGTTCCTGTCTGAAAGAATTACAGGCATGGAAATGGAGAGGAGCCTGAGGAAAAGAAGGTCCAGAGACAGGCCCAAAGTGGGATCCAGCTCAAGGGGAGGTTCCAAGTGTTGATACTATTACTGAGGCTATGGAGTGCTCACAAACAGGGACCTAGCATGACTGTACTATGGAAGACCCAACAAGCAGCTGAAAGAGTCAAATGCAGATGTTTGTACCCAACCAATGGACAGAAGCAGCTGACCCCTGTTGTTGAATTAGGAAAGGCTGAAAGAAGTTGAGGAGAAGGGCGATCCTGTAGAAGGACCAGCAGTCTCAATTAATCTGGACCCTCAAGATGTCTCAAACACTGGATCACCAAACAGGCAGCATACACCAGCTGATATGAGTCACCCAACTCACATACAATAGAGAACTGATAGGTCTGTGTTCATTCAGAGATAATGGACCTTACCCTCAAGAGACTGGAGGCCTCTGGGTATTTAGAGATCAGTTAGGGTGGGAGAACATCCACATGGGGACAGGGAGAGTGGAAAGGAGGTATGGGATGTGGAATAGTCAGAGGATGGATAGGGGAGGGGACAAAAATAAAGAGTGTAAGTAAATAATTTAATTAATTAAATATGATTTCTACATTTAAAAAATTATTTGAAACAACATTTCGCTCTGTAATTCTAAATGATCTAGAACTCATTACATAGAGTGAGCAGTCTTGAATCACAGAAATCCTGCCTCTGCCTTTTAAGTGCTGGGATTAAAGGTATAATCCCACTATGCTCTTGAGATTGTTAATAACGGGGTCATTTCCTGCTGATTTTGTTTCTTGGCAAGTTAGTTATTGGTATGTAGAAAGGTGTTTATTTTTGTCTATTGACTTTATATTCTGCTGTGTTGAAATTATCACATCTAGGAGCTTTCTACTGGAGTCTTTAAAATATAGGATATCTTTGGCCAATAGATATACTATCTTTCCCTTCTATTTATATCTCTTTTATTTCTGTTGTTTTGTTGCTCTAGATAGAACTTCAAACATTATACCACATAGAAACAGTAAGAGTGGGTACCATTATACCTCATCCCCAGAGTTAGAGGAGATACTTTCAGTTCTTCCACAATTAGAACAAGGTTTACCATAGGTTTGTTGTATGTGGCTTTTATTGTGTTGATAAGTTTCTTATATTTCTACTATCTCCAGGGCTCGTGTGTGTGTGTGTGTGTGTGTGTGTGTGTGTGTGTGTGTGTGTGTTGTGTGTGCATTCATGTGTGTACAGGTACATACACATGTGCATGAGAAAGCTAGAAGACAGCTTCCAATGTGTCTCCTTTTTATCTCTTTAATGTGTTTGTTTTGAGACAAGGTTTTCTACAGGCCTAGAGCTCACTCAGTTAAGTAGGCTAGACTGGTTGGCCAGTAAGCCCTAGTGATCTGCCTGCCCCTATAATAGTAGAATTACAAATATATGCCACATGCTTGGCCTTATTTATTAACTCTATTTTTTTTTATATTCATTCTAAAAATTGGACTCGGGCCCTCACGCTTCTAAAGCAGACCCTTTGCCAACTGAACTGCCCCTTTAGCCTCTCTTCAGGACTTTAATTAAGAAGGGATGCTGAACAGTGGCAAAAACCTTTCCTGATTGTATTAAGATAATCATGATTTTTGTCCTTAAGTTTATGTGTGGATTATATTAAATGTCAGTTCTGTATATGGAATTAACTTTGGGTCCTTTGGATGAAACCAGTTTGGTCATTGGTGGATGAATTTCTGTGTGTCTTATGGATTTTATTTATAAAAAGTTATACTGAGAATTTTTACAGGGAAATTTGTTTATGGTTTTCTTTTTGTTGCCTTATCCTTTGGGCTTGATAATGTAATTACATAGCAAGATCTTGTTTGAAACAAACAAATAAACAAGACAAAAAAATTTAGCTTCAAAAAATAAAATGCTTAGGAATTAATATAACCAAAGTGCTAAGAGACTGCTACAATGAAAACTTTAAAACCTTCAAATAAGATAAAGATGATACTAGAGAATTAAAAACAAACAAACAAACAAACAAACAAACAAACAAAACCAAGAACAACAAAAACAACCAACAAACAAAAAAAGTCTGTACTCTTGGATTAGCAGAATCAATACTGTGAAAAAAGCAACATCACCAAAAGTGCCCACAGAATCAATACAATGCCAGCCTTATTTCTAGTGACATCCTTTACAGAACTAGGATGTTGTCAGTTTGTAATGTTAGTTTGAATTGCCAATTTGACCCAGTGTAGCATCACTGGGAAGAGAGTCCTAAGAAGTTGTATAGATCAAATTGTTCTGTGGACATAACTGAGGCAAACTGCCTTGATTGCCTTAAGTGGTGGGAGAAGAAAACCCACCCAGTCTTTTAGTTGAAATGAGAAGACCAAGTCTAGGAGTAGGCAACACCATTCTAGATTTTTTTTTAGGAGTAGAGAAAGTTATAATAACTGGGCATGCATGGTTTTATCCCTCTCTGCTCTTATAGCTGTGATGTGAGTAGTTGTTTTAAGTTTCTGCCTCTTTGACTTCTCTATTAGGATAGACTATGACCTGGAATTGTGACAAAATAAATCTTTCAGAAAAAAAAAGAAAGTAAATTTATGTTTTGCAAGATGAAACCAAATTTTTGAAAATTGTACTCAAAGTAATAATATTATCAAAATCCTTAGAATTAGAATCCCACTAGATTTTGAGGAGCAACATACTACTGACACTCCTGTGCTCATGTAAAACCAAAAGAAAAAGCACTCTCTTAGTGCCACCTTCATCCCCACCCCAAATTGTAAGTTTGTCACAAACCTTCATTCCATTACTGAGTCTTTTACATTATTTGCAAACCTGTAAATGTAGTTTCTGTTTGAATTATGTTACTTATCACATGATGAACTAAGTCTACCTTACAACATATTCGAACAATATTTTCTGCTTTATGCTTTTTAAATTCAAGATGACATTTTAGTATTCAACCGTAAGTGGGACACCTATATCATTCTCCAATCCACAAGACTCAGAGATTATTGCAGGAGAGAGAATAGAAAAATTATAAGAAGTGATAAATTGTAGGCATCTGCACTTAGTTTTGCTGGGGATTATAAGATTATTGCACTTAACTCACAGCAGTTGTGACAGCATGTATAAGACCTTCACAAGATCAAGCCAAACAAAATCCTAGTATGGGTGGCAGAGGGGCTCATGAAGCCCAAATTTTATCTGTGAAGGTATTAGCAGTTAATGACCTCTGAAGTAGAAAGAGTCAGACATCTCTAGGGCTATACCTCTTGAGAGGTTATCCATAGTCCAGTACAGGTTCTTATATCCATGAACACACACACACACACACACACACACACACACACACACACACACACACACACACACATTCTTCATTTAGCCCTAACTTTAGTTATAAAGTAGAACTTTTTTTTTCATGATTAAAGAAGGTTTATTTGCAAGACATGCTGGAATCTCTACACCCAACATGTGAGGCTTAAAGAACAATTTACATGGCTTTCAGAGGATGATTTGTTTTCAGAAAATAGTGACTTTTTTATGGTTTTGGACAGGAAACCCAGGGTTCCTTTGACTAGCAGAAATAGTAGCATTTAGTTGTGATTTTAAATCCAAGTGTACGTGAACTGCCAATATAAAGTATAGTATTCTATTTGCATAATCCCTACCATGGGCAGAACCTATGGAGAATAGAATATTGTCCCTGGAATGGAGAGCTGGCAGGAGCTAAATCAGATAACACCATTTTTGCTTTCAGTAATTGAACTTTAATCCTATTTTGAGAGTCATTTCAGTAAGAGGTTTGAAAATTAATCTTAGTCATTTCACCCTTAGCTCTAGCCCCTGCCATGTGAAGAATTAAACTAGTTCTTTTTCTGTAAGTGAAACTAACACACATTAGTTACACATGCTGATAAGCATATAGGGATATAATAAGCAAAAGCCTTAGATGCTTATGCTTAATCAAAGAAATTGAAATATAGCATATATTTATATAAATTAACCAACTCATTTTAAAAGACACAAAGACATCTTCAATGTTGAATAAACATATTTGCTTATATAATATTTTAATATGTAAAAACATTTAAAATTTAAATATATTCTCCCCCCTGTCTAGTTTTTTCAGATTCTCTGCCCCTTTGTACTTGAAGTTCTTATTGAAAAAAATAAACAGAAACATAACACAATTAAAAAATAAATAAGACCATTCCCTTAAAGAAAAATACAAAGTACCAAACTGTATCTGTGGAGTAACTTATATGCTTGTCGATTATGTCTGAATATGAGGCCTGTCCTGGAGTGGTTGATATATCCAGTGTCTCTATATTGGAAATAACATTATTTCATTTCCCAACATGTTTGGTTATTCACCTTTTCCCTTATGGCTAGCATCAATTCAAATTTTTAAAAAATATGACAAAATAAAATATAATCAAAACAAAAACTATTACATTGAAGTTGCACAATGTGACAGAGAGAATTCATAGAATTTATACTGAGTTACTAATTACTATTTTTTACACTGAAAACCACATTTTTATTAGGTATTTTCCTCATTTACATTTCCAATGCTATCCCAAAAGTCCCCCATACCCTCCCCCCCACTCCCCTACCCACCCACTCCCACTTCCTGGCCCTGGCGTTCCCCCGTACTGGGACATATAAAGTGAAAACCACATTTTGTAAGATTTTTCCTTCTTGATTGTCTGATCCCAATCATCAGCATAATTGAAAATTATCTTCATTCAAAGTAATGCACTTTACAGTAGCACACCACTCAAAATCAAGTCTTAAATCAAGCTTCTATCAAAATTACTTCCTTATTGTCTACTTCATCCAGTTAAGCAAGTGAAACTTTCATGGTGCTTCCTATGTGTCTTTTACTGTGTAGAAGTCTCTGGAAGCTGAGTAGTCAAACAATCAAGTTTATTTATCCAAGTGCTATTTATCCCACTGGTGTACAAGAATTTTAGTCCAGCAATATGACTGTTCTGACAAGGAATCACATCCAAATACCCTCTAAGTCTATATGATCTGACTAAAATGCAGGAATACCCTGCATGTGAAAAGTTAATCTTTTGACTATTTTACCACTTGATGATGTTGCAGAAACAGAATTATAACTTGGATTAATATTTTGATATTCCTCATGAACAAGCATATTGTGTTTTTTCTTTGGTTTGCTCAGAGGAGAATCAGTGAAAGAGTTGATGAGAAAGCAAGATGAGAAATGATTTTCATAGTACAATTGAGACTTTATGGAACAGATGATTAACTCACTGTGACAATTTAAATCGTCTTCTTTTTATTGATTTGCAGTCTGTACAGACATTATTTTTGACATCTGCGCAGTACATGTTACTCCTCCATCTTGATTTCAGCCTTTTGCCTTGGATCAGTTTCTTTTCAGGAGAAGAAGTGCACCTTTTAGGAACATAGTTTCGCTCTTGGCTGGTTTCATTGGCATTGTCTTCTGGAAACACCTGCAGTTTATCAAAGGATAAGGAATTGTTTCTGTCTATCTTCTACAGAATACATGATTTTAGTATGTTTTTAAATGACTGTATATTATATAACAGTATTTTTTCTTTATATAAATATACAGAGGTCAGTAAAGGAGGATGTATTCAGGACTAAATCAATAATTCATGTGGATGTCAGAGGAAGTAAATGAGATTTGTCCTACAGACACTAGAGGGGTTACCAAGGTTTTTGAGCCCATACAACAGTTTCATATGACGTTATCCATCACAGAAAGCTTGTGTATTCTGAACCATGTTATGAGGGTACTTAGCACAGAGGTGTCCAGTCTTAGAATTTTTTTGGGTAATAACAGAGCCTTGGAATTCAAGGGGACTCACTTTTTCATCTTGAAGTTACAGAAAGCAATTACCTTTCCCTGACTCCCTAGACTAGAGAGCTTAATGGTTGTCACTTTTTGCAATGATTTTAGAACCCAGTGTCTGAGCATCTTTTTTCATACTGATATTTGCTTAGATACTTTCAGTTCTTTCCACATCTACAACAATGCTAGAGGCCTGAGTATAATGAGCAGTCACTGCTGTCATGTCACCATTGAGATCCTCATGTGGCTTGTTTTACTACCAAAAAGATCATAGAGTGAGCAATTTTGGGTTTTTCCTAGAAGATACATCCTTGAAACAACTGACCTTTGGGAAGGACTTTGCATGGTCAGTGGAGACCAAAGATTGGAAAGGAAAAAAGAGACATATCTATAATAGAAATGGATGAGCAGCAAGAGTCAGAGATAATGTAAGCTGAAAGTGAGTTGAAGGCAGCCAAATTGATGACCAAGCTCTTGAGCACTATTGAGGATTACGTAATGAATGGTGCAATACAGAAGACACCAATGGGCAGGCAGAGCAGCCTGTGTTGCTATGGGTAGCTGCTACAGTGATGCTGTCCCTGATAAGAGACAGAGACCGAGACCCAGTGAATCTAAACATAGCCTTTCTTTTAATTATCCAAGAAATGATTATGAAAGTTCACAAAGATATTTTTTTTCTTTTCATAATTTTTGTAAAATCTCAGTATCAAATGCCATTTCATGAGCTGGTTTTCCTGTACTATGTGAGGTAACAAAATAAAATCCCCTTGTTCATGCAACAAATATTTACAAGATTCTGAGGATTCCTATACCATGTCAAGTAACAAGTTTCTATTATAAAGGATTTGTACATAATATAAAACTTAGGTAGGTATTTTCTCAATATTCATGTAGAGTATTAATCTATTCTGGAATAATTTAATTTTATCTATTATTAAATTAAAATCATCTGAAGTGTAAAATCATCTGAAGTATATCTATTAAAATGGTTTAGATGCAATAGAATTACAATAGTACAGTGAAGTTGCTCAGGTTTTCAGTTCCTTCCACATTTGGGCATAGGAATTTGCAAGGGAATTTGATCATTCTGTATTTAGAATTGATGTTCAGATGGACTGTGTGTCCAAAATTTCTACTGATTTTTAAGGACATGAGAAATAACTTCCCTTATTTTGCAATATTGATAATTTACATTTTAGCACTTTTTCTTTGATCAACATTTCAGTATTTAATAAGAATAAGTGATTATTTTAATTAAACAAATGTAGTCATAGCCATTTTCTATATCACCTTTAGTATAATTATTAATTATTGTCTTAATTCTACTTACTTTAATATATTGTTTCTCCTTTAACGTGAAGATTGATTTCTTGGCTTGTCACCTTATTTTGGCCTTTATTGATTTCATAGTCAGTTGTTATTTATGTTATTATTTCAATGCATATATATTTTATGACTGTTGATTAATTTTGTCATATTCTGAAGAGTAATTAATCTGAGTCTGGTCATGATTTTTTGCTTATTCTACAATGAGATAACTAAGTTCTTGGATTAATAATACAAGCTATTTTATCATCTTCATGAAATTTTAGGTTATTATTGTTAAAGTAGTTTTGCTGCCAAAATAATTCTCCCCTTTCCATACATGTCTGTATGTGTAGTAGATCCCATAGTCATGAAGATTCATTCATTTAAGCTTGGTACTTTCTTACTTTTTCCCTAGTCTTCTTATTGTATAAATTCTTGATAAATAATTACTTATTTCACATATGGTTTATAATCCTGCCTGATATTATTAACTCAACAAGAACTTTAAATAGTGTGTTTGATATTTTATGTGTTCTCACATAGTTTTATGTTCTAAACACCAATGACATATTCATAAATATTAATAAAATTCACCCTCATTCTTCCCCGTCCTCCTTCCCTTCTTCCATTCCCCAATTCCTCTTCCTCTTTCTCAGTCTCTCTAATTCTTTTTTAGTTTTAATTTTTTCTTTGTGCTTTCTTCCACAAGTAACTCTAAATAGAACAGTGCAAGTACAAAGATAAAATTTTTTGACAAACTAAAATAAAGTATGTGCAATTAAGCATCAAAATCAATCTAAAGTGGCTCTGACTCTGTTTATCATGCTAATTATGGAAATGTGAAACTCAAAGATGTCTCTGAGGCAGCTGCAGTAAGTGAGATAATGCCTAGATACTGAAGTTGGAAGAATGTATAACGGAGTTGTAAAGATAAAGGTATTTTATTGGCTCAAAGATTTTTATACAGTCTCTCCAACGTGATTTCTCAATGTCTATTTAAAAGTTATATTTTTATGTCGTGAAATTCTCTCATCATATTTTATTCTTCTAAGAAATATGTAGTCTTCTAGCAGTTCTTTACCGATATGGGAGAAATCCATATACCTTCCCTGTTTGTTAAGTAAAATAAATGATGCAAAACTGTTGCATTAAAATGGCCAAAAGGTATTATCCCTAGAATTAGACTTGTAACATGGGGTCAGGATATCTTTTCAACTCCATGGAATTTTATTACTTAGGATTATTTAGGGATTCTAAATTTTGATATTTTAAGTGATACTTTGTGAAAAAACATCAATGTTAAAACCCTATTCTTCCTTCTAAAGAATTGTTGATTTTTTAAATTTTATGTATATGGGTGTTTTATACACACATTAACACACACTCACACACACACTTAATCTTAAATGAATGTCTATGTTTTAATTTTCTTGTAACAAATTGAAAATAAGAAATAATCAGTACATGAATAGGTAGAGTCTTTTATCACAGGGTTATATTTGAGAAAACTATATTATTTATGCCATAATCAAAGGGAAAGAATCACAATTCTGTGTTTTACTGGACTTTTTAGGACACTGAAAGAATTATGTCATCTTTTAAATTGCAAAACTATGGCCTTGCTACAAATGAACAAAGGAAAATATAAAAACCGTATTTTTCTCAGATTGTGTTTAGTTTTAATGCATTGAACATAAATATAATTGAATATATATATATATCAAATACAAATATAAATTAATACATTATAATATTGCTGCCTTTGTTTTCAATGTGATGAAATATGTAGTGATTTTTAGCCTTGCAATCTGGGAGACTCTGAAGCCTCCATTTGTAAAAGTTGAATGGCCTATCAACCCTGACAGATGTTCTATACATCACAGAAATACCACTTATATAATTGTGATAATTTTCCACTTCTGATTTGTGAGTATCAGTGATTTCAAAATCACTTCCAAATTGCATGAAAAAAAATGACTGATATTTCCTTCTACTATGTATTTTCTGTTGTCTAAATATAAAGCCTTTTAATGGGTGTTTGATTCTGGTGAAGTCTGCATTCTTTGTTCATCTACACAGGTGTGGCAATTTACAGAGCTCCATAATGAAACATTTCCCTAATTAGTCCATCTTGGGACTTAGAAACGTGTTTTATAGGAAAATGTCATAAACCTATTTTTCAGACACATGAATATCTTTGAACATATGGCTTCAAAATTTTTAATATACAAGCTTGAAAGTGAAAATCTAAACAATTGAATTTGTAAAAGATTTTATCTATATCTCTTGAAAAACGTATTATTCTATTGTTCTGATAAGCTCATTTTAGATGTCGGCTATGACACTCCATGTACTTTGAATAGATTTCTCCTTACATAGGAAAGGTCATATTTGATTGTGTAACATGTCTATTTGAATAGTGCAATAAGATTCTGGATGTCTACATCCCGCCTTGTGATGCCCAGCTCACATGAATTACCCAGTGAATTCCCTATTGCTTAGTTTCAAAACTAATTTTACAATCCTTTACTAAATAAGCATTTCTTGTTAACTGTAAATAACTCAGAAATTGATAATTCGTATTAAATTAAATTGAGCCATGGTTTAATTATTTCATTAAATATAAACATAACTAAAAATAATAAGCTATAGAAATTATGTAGGTATTAGGGTACTAAGGTAAAAATGAAAATTAAAGCAAGATATTTTGCCACTTATACATCAATTTAAATCTACTGATTGTTCTTCTGATTCAAGAGCACGGATAACAAGGTGGACCCCTGCATGAACTCTTCGGAGCACCTCTCCTGGTTTCATTTTCTAAAACTGATGTCCTGCATTACAAAACACAAGCTGACCTGCCATTTGTTTTTAATGCCAAGTTTCATTTCAGGGTAGGCATGTGTGGAAATGACCTTTCCCTATTTCCATCATATCCACATGCTGGCAAGTTACAAAAGTGACTCCGATATGACAGTAATCCTCACCTTTTGTTCCTCTCCACATCTTTTACCTCAGTGCTCTTAGCAGGCTTTATAATTGTGTAGCGAGAAATTCTACCTGATGTGGTGAGTTTTATAGCACAGGTTTAACTTTTAGCTTTCTAAAACCGTCTGTACAAGTTTATAAGATTCTCCAATTAGATACTATTTTTTCTAACTTGATACATATCACTGTAATTATCCTAGGAATGTTTATATTTTTACTGCAAATGTAATTTTGAAATTTAATTTAGTTGACACATTAAGGTGTACGAGAGTTGACATTGGTGAATGTGGCAGTTTGACTGAGACACCCCTCTCCTTATCAAGCATTTGAATATGCAGTCCTCAATTATTGGCATTCTTCTGCATAGATTGAAGAGAAATGATCTTACTAGAGGATGTATGTTGTTTGGGGTGGGACTTGGGGGTACAATGACTCATATCACTTCTATTACTCTATGCTTTGTGGTTATAGTTGAAGATATTAACCCACAATATTTTGCTCCGTCTACTTCTTTTCAACTTGTTGCTACCAAATACAAATTCTTCCAGAGATTATGTTGGTCTTCTACTTTTTAATAAAACAACACTAAATTTAGTGGAATAGAAATGTATCACATTTATTTCTGTTAATGAACCAGTAATTTCATTTTTTTCTCAGTTTGTTGACATTGGGTATATAGCATCCAAGTATTGGATTCCAGAATCATCCGCAGTTTGCTTTGTCAGATAATTAATTTGCTTTGTCAGATAATTGATGCTGTCTTTGAGCTGAAAAGTTATCTGGGGTGTTAGTTAAAAGACGTCCAATATGCTGTCTGCTTTTTTTATAGTGCAATTTAGCATCCTAAAAAAAAAAAAAAAAAGAATCTTCATAACACACAGAAAAGAAGAGAGAAAGTGAGCTGGTCCTACCCTATCCTCTTTTTCCTAATACCCTGAGAAGTAGAAGACATCACTCATCACTTATAATTCCTTTGGTGAAGAGGATGCCAAGGCATATTCAGATTGAAGGAATGGAAGAAAGTTCTGGAATCCCAGGTTTATTTGGAAATAAGTGTTACGGCTGTTTTGGGTATTCTTTACAGAACACCTTTCTCTCAGGCTGTGAAATCCATATAAATCTCAAGATTTCTCTTCCGTTTGCTCTAAAAGGAAACATATTAAAAATTCTGTACATTCAACCAAGTAAAGTGCACAAAGGAGCAAGTTTCTATCTGAAGGCTGACAATTGTACTGATAGACAAATGTCACATATGTCTATCTCTCTAAAGATGTCAAGCTCCTTCCCACTGATTTCTATTGTGTCAGCGATATTATATTATATTGGATATCCTGCTGTTTCACTGACTCATGGAGATACTGTTTTGCACTGGACCTGTCTCTTCACATGCTCCATCAGCTCATAGATGTTGGGGTTGGCTAACCCAAAGAGGTGGATCTTGGTTCTTAGTCTTAGTGGTAATTGAGATGTTCAGGCTGACAGCTAGCCCACACCCTCACAACTGGGGCCAGTGGGCATAGGGCATAAATATGTTTAAGCTACATTTTTTTTCTTGTAAGAATCTCTCTCTCTCTCTCTCTCTCTCTCTCTCTCTCTCTCTCTCTCTCTCTCTCTCTCTCTCTCTCAGTGTGTGTGTATGTGTGTGTGTGTGTGTGTGTGTGCTTACTATGTTGGTTCACATGAACAGTAACTGATGAAACAAGAAACACAGTATTTTATATATCTTGTAGATTAGTTAGAACATGCAGGTAAGAGTGCACATACTGTTCCTATCTTCTAGAATAATTAACTCCCTGCATTCTTTTATCTAAGTCTTGTCCTCTCTGATTTTTTCAAGGTAACATTTGATACTTCTGTCTTATGTTATATTGCTACCTCTGTTTATGTTTGGATAACTTAGGCTGCGTGTCTTCTCTACTATAAGGTGTTTCATCACCAGAGTCAAAAATATCTCAACATTTTGTCACATTAAAAAATATAGCTAGATCTTCTAGACATTGCAATATTAGCAAGTTTCCATTTAACATTTTCTAGATTTTAAACTGTTTTTTCCCTTGGTTATCTAAATATTATTAAGTTGGCCATAGTGGATTTTATTGTTGTTTTTTGTTTGCTGTTCATATGAGCCCTGCATTTCTTTTCTACATTTCTCCTGGCTTCTGTATAGGAGATTATTTTTTTAACTCTGCACAGAACATACACAGTATTATGGATTACCTATCTTCTTGTTATTTCCCAGCTCCCCTCCCTCCCTCCAATGCTTCCAGTTTCATTTATTTTATGCAAATATTCATAGTAGCATTATTCCAAATTAAAATCTTTGTTCAAAGTATGATAGAGTACATTTACATACATTTAGCAAGATTCAATTTTTCCATTCGATATGCATTTTGATTTTTTGAAAATAATGGACCAACCCACAGGGGTTACTTCATTGAAATAAACTACTGAAGATGATATATGTGGTTGCCATATATCATTTTTTTCTAAGGACCTAAGAATTAGAATTTTAGCCAAGTAAGGAAACAACTACCAATATTTTGGGAATGTTGGGACCACAGCACTAATATCCTTTTGCCCACAGATATCCAGAGAGACCATAAATGTTAAGCAGACTGGACTGTCTTTCAATGGGAAAGATGAACAACCTGTTCAATCTCTTCTTCCAACCAGAAATCTGGGAATTGAGAGTGACTAATAGCTTATGTGATTTGCATTATATGTTGGGCCATGCGAGGATTGAACGTTGCTAATAACATAAATATTCCATAGAGCTAGAAGCTCACCAAGATTCTACAACCAGGAATAAAAGGTAGTTTATAGCCCAAATTACCTCTATGATAGCTTTATGATTGAGACTAGACCAGAACCTTATGATAGTATAGATAGCCTACCTCTATATTCCATATTCTTAGAAGAAATGACATGTATCCTGAGCTGGTTTTTAATGTAATTGCACTTTCTTGTGCAGGGGGGGATTATATTATACCACGTAACTTTTTTTTTCAGATTGTATTGTGTTCAAAATGTTTTAATAATGAACTACCTGGTACTGGACTCTTAAGAAGTCTTGATCCAAATTAATGAGGCAATCTGAACTCAGTTTTTATTTTTGCCTATTCACAGTTTTCTTCCATGCCTGTTACCTGCAAAAACTCCCTCAATTCAAATGCATGAAGTAAAATATAACCAAACCTAGAAAGTGAGTTGAAGTAAGCTTAATGTAAAAACTCAACTAAATTAAAATAAAATGATTTAATCAAATGGAATGATTATTCTCAAGAATATAATTCAATTTATTTTTTGCTAGTTTCCTCTTGCCCAGACTATATAACCTGTTTAGATTTTCTACAACTATTAAAAATTATTTTATAAAGTATGTCACCTGGTCTTTGTATTTATATTTACAAGTCTTCACTCTATTCTTTGGTACAATTCAGAAATATACAAAAGCTTATAAATCATGTAAGAAACATTTTCCAAAAAGTTATTTCTTATTCAAATATTCTTATTCAAATATTTCTTATTTCTTATTCAAATGCTTTTTTGGAAAATCATTTGAATAAGAAGTTTTCTTCACTTTTAATGTTGGTACTACTTTTCATGGATATTTACATTTAATTTCCAAAATATTTTAAAAATAGTGCTTTAGGGATAATCATAACAGTTTTTCAGTAGGTGAACATTTTCTGCTGAAAATATAAACAATGATGTAATATTTTATTTCCAAATAAATCAAACTTGTGAAGGACAATGTAATTCGCAACTATCTTCTTCCACTTTTACCATATATTTTCTTTCTGGTTGACTTATCTAGCATTCATTTATGAGATGTACAATTTAAGATGTCATAACCACTATAACTTGAAATGAAGTGTTCTATATCATTTTATTGGAATGGAGTAGTAATTTATGTAATTATACTTTCAATTTTGAGCAGGATCACAGAAGATAATTTTGAGTACATTTTCCCTGGCCTTCATTCTATGGCTAAAACAATTTACATTCAAATTGGTCTGGCCAATTTTAATGTTTTCCTCCTAAATTCTGTAGCCAATGTCTTTCTGAATCATAACCAACTTCAATAAAACCTGTACTGATTCTGAAGTACGTTGAGACCAACTTTATCCTATTAAATTAAATTATATCTATATTTTATCATTCATATTAAGTTTCTTATTAGTTCTTAATTTTTTGTTTCATCCTTTTGATCTTTATATTCAGATCTGAACAGTGGATCAATGTTATTTTTCTATGTGTATTTAATAACCTGATAAATGTGTGCTTTTCTCCCTATGTACTTAACAGCACTATACTTCAGATACCAGAGATTCATTCAGCTGTATTCAATTGTATTTATAGGGAGCATTAATCTTTATATTATCTGAACTAATTGAAACAATTAAAATGCCTCCGTGTTTCTAAACAAACTATAGGCAGATTCACTTTAAATATTTAATCTGTATTGTACATATTGTAAAAATAAAGTGTGTACTAAGATTCATTAATTTTTAACAAAGAACACAGTATCACTAATTTTGAAACAATTTATATATATAAAATAACATCACTAATAGTAACCTCCTCATTGCTTGCTAAATACTGGTACCATGGTCACTACATGCCATGAATTATTCAAAGTCAAACTTCAAAACAATAGTTTCTATTAGCTTTGCTATGTTCCCCATTATAACTGTGAGAGAGGAGGAAACTTAGAAATATTGCCTGATTTTAAAATGTTGTCAAATATATTAACTTCCAGTCATAGAAAACTATTTTCAAAGATTAATACTATACTGCTGGTTTTTGTGCTTTGTTTTGTTTTGATTATACATTGCATTTTTGATGCTGGCATAAATCCTTCTACTGAAAATAGTTCCTTTAAAGGAAGCATATTTTAGGAAAGACAGTATCAATATAAAGACTTCTAGAAGCACCAGTTCCATGGGTAAGTTTTTTTAATACCTCAAATTTTTAATACATACAAGTTTTGAAACCTAAAAGTAAATTATGCAACACCACCTGGAAGAAGTCTGTGCTGTTTTGCTGAGATTTTAAAGTCACAGCGCAGTGCAGTCATTTCTAAACTAAGTCTAGAGCTGAGGATTTAAATCTTTGGAAATTTACTGACATCATTTCCTCAGCAGATGCTTGGCAGAAGAGCAGGCTATGTATAGCTGAGAAAGAAAGTTCTCTAAGGATAGGGAGGGAGCCATTGATGCTGAAATTCTTTGCCTCTCAAAGCAAATAGTTTTAGCTCATGGTTCAAAAGCGCCATTGGAGACATGTTCTCATCTTTCGCTTGAGAAACAGAACCTTAACATTTTTAAACATTAATTAAAAAAAAAAAAAGGCATGTTAAGGTGAAACAAATTCATTTCCAGAAAATTCCTTTGCCTGGGATGACTGGGGAAAAATATATGTTTTCTTTCAATATTGAGTACTGCTCTTATTTTTTACCTAAACTAGATTATATGTATTTGATAACAGGATACTTGACTATATTATATTCTTGGAAAATTCAATGTCACCTAAATATATATCTATTTACTTTTACCTGTTTCAAAAGAATATATTTTATGGGAAATGCAGTAATATATCTGAAATATTTCCCTCTGAAATAAATATACTTTCATCAGCTTTCTGGGTCACCCCTTTATTGAAAATAGATTTTCTGTTCTGTTATGTATTCCTAAGAAAGCTCACTATTTCAATTGTTTCGATGTACATAGGGACTCACAAAGACGGAAACAATATGCACAGGGCTTACACAGGTCTGAATTGAATACGTTCTTTATTTATTAGGTATTTTCTTCATTTACATTTTAAATGCTATCCCAAAAGTCTCCCATACCCTCCTTGCCCCAACCTCCTACCCACCCACACCTACTTCTTGGCCCTGGCATTCCCCTGTACTGGGGCATATAAAGTTTGCAAGACCAAGGGGCCTCTCTTCCCAATGATGGCCAACTAGGCCATCTTCTGCTACATATGCAGCTAGAGACACAAGCTCCTGGGGTACTGGTTAGTTCATATTGTTGTTCCACCTATAGGGTTGCTGACCCCTTTAGCTTCTTGGGTACTTTCTCTAGCTCCTCCATTGGGGGCTGTGTGACAGATCCAATAGCTGACTGTGAGTGAGCATCCACTTCTGTGTTTGCTATGGCCCAGCATAGTCTCACAAGAGACAGCTATATCAGGGTCCTTTCAGCAAAATCTTGCTGGCGTATGCAATGGTGTCAGCGTTTGGAGGCTGATTATGGGATGGAACCCCTGGTGTGGCAGTCTCTAGACAGTCCATCCTTTCGTCTCAGCTTCAAACTCAGTCTCTGTAGCTCCTTCCATGGGTGCCTTGCTCCCAATTCCAAGAAGGGGCAAAGTCACACCTTGGTCTTCGTTCTTCCCGAGCTTCATGTGTTTCGCAAATTATATCTTATATCTTATATACTATATATTGGGTTTTATATCTTATATCTTATATCCACTCATCAGTGAGTACATATCATGTGAGTTGTTTTGTGATGCCCTCCAGGTCTATCAATTTGCGTAGGAATTTCATAAATTCATTCTTTTTAATAGCTGAGTAGTACTCCATTGTGTACATATACCACATTTGCTGTATCCATTCCTCTGTTGAGGGGCATCTGGGTTCTTTCCAGCTTCTGGCGATTATAAATAAGGCTGCTATGAACATAGTGGAGCATGTGTCCTTCTTACCGGTTAGAACATCTTCTGTATATATGCCCAGGAGAGGTATTGTGGGATCCTCTGGTAGTACTATGTCCAATTTTTTGAGGAGCCACCAGAAAGATTTCCAGAGTGGTTGTACAAGCTTGCAATCCCACCAACAATGGAGGAGTGTTCCTCTTTCTCCACATCCTCGCCTGTCTGCTGTCCCCTGAATTTTTGATTTTAGCCATTCTGACTGGTGTGAGGTCTAATCTCAGGATTGTTCTGATTTGCATTTCTCTGATGATTAAGGATGCTGAACATTTTTTCAGGTGCTTCTCAGCCACTCTGTATTCCTCAGGTGATAAAAGGACACATGTATATGTCTCCATTCTTACCATCTTGCCCCCAAACTCTTCTCCCATTTCTTTTCCAACTCTCCACCCATCTGGATATATCCTCTTTCTGTTTCACATTAGAAAAACATCCAAGCCTCTAAATGATATTAATAACATAAAATAAAATACAATAAAACAAAAGCATTGTTATCAGAGCAGGACAAACCACAGAACTGCAATGGAAAGAGCAAAAATTGAGAACAAGAAACACATCTACACAGAGCCACACTTGATCACATATGCAGGAAATCATTAAAATAGCAACAATATATGTAAAATTCCTGGAGGTTTAAAAGAGAGTCATATATAAATAGATAAATAGACAGACAGACAGATAGATAGATAGATAGATAGATAGATAGATAGATAGATAGATAGATAGATAGACAGACAGACAGAAAAACAATTAAAAAAACATGACAAGTAAAGAAAAACAAAAAGCCCCCATAAAACATTGTAAGATAAGAAACATATAAACATGCCATTCAGTTCACTTTCTTCGTCCATTGGCTACTGTGTCTGCAGCCTACACTTAAAATTCATGTTTCCTCAGGGTGGCTCCCTTGGAGAAATATAAATATTCATATGAAAGTGATTATCAGCTAGAGACTCCTTTTGTGTTAAGAATGGGTGTGAGTGTCCATTCCTCCTTTCAGCTCAAAAAACTCCATTTAGTGCAGACTAATGCAGACCCTTTGCATGCTATTTAAGTCTCTGGGGCCTCATATGTGCATTGCTACTATTGATAAACAGGGCCTTGCTTTCTTGGTGCCCTCCATCCCCTGGGACCCATACCCTCTTTTTCTTCCATCATCAACATAATCTTCTAAGTTCTGAGTGAAGGAATTTCATGGAAATATCCTATTTATGACTGAATGATCCAAGGTCTCTCCTCCTTCATTTGCTACACTTAGCTGCAGGAGGCAGCTTTTTTGGTGATGACTGAGAAAGGAAATGATCTATGAGTATAGAATGACATTAGTAATTCTTCTGTTCCTTGTTTTGCTTTGTTTTGTATTAAAATACTAGATTTGGTTTTACTCTATACAGTATGAGATGTGATTTCTTTTATTGATCTTAACCATTCTGAAGGGTATAAATTGAAACCTTAAAGTACTCTGATTTGCATATCTTCAATGGTGAAGGATGTTAAAGTTTTTGTGTTTCTCAGATACTTGGAGTTCCTCTTTTGAGAATCCTGTTTAGAATTATACTCACTTTAATTAATTTGTTTGTTTCCTTGAAATCTATTATTTTTAGGTTATTATATATGCTGAAGATTAGTCCTTATTGGATGATTAGCAAAACTGCAAAAATAAAAAATGAAAACAAATATTTACATTCTGTAGAATGTCATTTGTTTAAATGATGGGGTCCCTTGGCATACAGAAACTTCTCAGTATTATGAGGGTCCATATATTGTTGATCTTAGTGCCAGGATTAATGGTGTGCTTTTCAGAAGTCTTTTTGTTAGTGAGTAAAGGCTATTCCCCATTTTCTTTTCTATCAGTCTCAGGCTCATTGTATCTAGTTTTATTTTGAAGTGTGTGATCCATTTGGAGTGGAGTTTTGTGCTGGGCGATAAGAATAAATCTATTTGGATTCTTTGACATGCAGTCATCCAGTTTGACCAGAACCATTTGTTGAGGATGCTTTCATTTTTAAAGTGTGTTTTTATTACTTCTTTAACAATAATCAGGTGTCTATAGGTATCAGGATTCATGTTTGGATTTTCAATTCTATTCCATTTTTCAATACATCTGTGTGTGTGCCTACGTGTGTGTGTGCCTCTGTGTGTGTGTGTGTGTGTGTGTGTGTGTGTGTGTGTGCCAACATAATGCTGTTCATATATATATATACTTTTGGTAAGATGTCCATTTTGACTATATTAATCCTACTAATTCGTGAGTATGATGGAAGGTCTTTCTGCCTTTTGATATCTTCTCCAAATTATTTCTTCAATATTTTATATCTCTGCCATTCTATCATACCAGTGTTTCTTTCACTTGCTTGGTTAATGTTACCACAGTATTGATTACATTACTTGAGGGAGTTTTCTTTCTTTTGGTGGATATTTTCTTTATATACATTTCAAATGTTATTCCCCTTTCTAGGTCTCCGCTCTTTCTCAGCCTATTTGTCATTTACACATACGAGGACTAATATTTTTCTCTCTCCCTCTCCCCCTCCCCCTTCCTTCACCTTCTCCCTCCCTCTCCCCCTCCTTCTCCTTCTTCCTCCCCACTTCTTTCTCTCTCTCCCTGTGTGTATGTATGTGAGAGAGAGAGAGAGAGAGAGAGAGAGAGAGAGAGAGAGAGAGAGAGTTAATATTGTATCCAGCTAAATAACTAAAAGTGTTTATCATCCTACGAATTTAAGTTGGATTTCTTAGGTTCACTTATATATAATTTCCTATCGTCTGTCAATAGCAATACTTTGACTTCTTCCTTTCCAATATGTATTCACTTGATCTCTTTTAGTGGTATTTTTGTTCTGATACAACTTCATGTACTATACTGAATAGATAAGGAGAGAGTGGACAGTCTTGTCCTGTTCATGACTTAAGAAGAATTTCTTCAAGTTTTTCTCCATTTAATTTAATTTTGGCTATAGACTCGCTGTAAATCACCTGTTTTATGTTTAGGTATGTCCCTTTTTCTAATTCTCTAAGACTTTTATTATGAAGGACTGTTGGATTGTGTCAAGGGTTTTTTTTTTTCTGCATTTAATGAGATAACAATATGGTTTTCAGCTTTCAATTTTTTATATTGTGGGTTACATTAGTTTATTTATATGTCAAACAACTGGATCTCTGAGATGAAGTATACTTAATCATGGTGCATGATATTTTTATTGTGTCTTTCGTTAGGTTTGCAAGTATTTTATGGAGAAATTTTGCTTCTCTGTTATTAATTCACTTTTGTGTTCTTTTTGTATTTTAGGTATCAGTGTAACTGTGTCACCCTAAGATTAAATTTGAACTGTAAATTCTGTTTCTATTTTGTGAACTCATTAAAGGAATATTGACATCACATCTTCCTTGAAAGTCTGCTAGAATTCTGGGCCAAAACCATCTGGCCCAGGGCTTTTTATGATTGTGAGACTTTAGTGGCTGCTGCTATTTCACAACTGTTGTTAGGTAAGTTTCAGCAGAATACTAAATATATTGAAATTTTATTGTTGATTATACTACTTAATATTAGTATTTAAAATCCCTTTAATCCATATTAACTATAACAGCAGTAACAGTGAGTCTCATTGAGACATTTCCTGTCATACATACATATTCACCTCCTGTTGTTCTCTGTTTCTTCATCCTTTTCATCCCTTTTTAACCAACAGACTTACCTCCTTGCTATCTATCTTTCTTTTCCTAGAGAACCATGCAGGTTTATAATCTATGAAATCCATTTAAGGTCTGCTTCTAAATCTCAATGAGATATTTTTGTCAGGAGAATAGAAATTCTTCCAGGAAGATTTGAAGCAGGAACAGCAATTAGACTTTGCAGGTGTTTAGGAAATAGATGTCTAGACAAAAATTAGCTAGTGAGATATACTTAAAATAAAATGTGACTTGTAGTATAATTAGAAGAGCAGGAGTTCAAAGTGTGAACTCAGAAAAGCAAGAAGGCTCAAGCCTCGGTTATCTTCAAGATTTTAATGCTATCCTCTCACCCCCAAGAAAAAAGACACCTGCATTTTTGAGCAAAAGTAACTGTGTTGTGTCAAGTTTGAGAAATCTGTCACTGGCATGTGAATAAATTATGGGAAGGGTGAAGGCAAGAGAGTGGAACTAGAAAACATTTTAAAAGGCTTTATGAGGTTGAAGGAGGATGGTATCAAACCCCAGCATGAAATAATTAGTCAGTCTATGTCTCCAACCAACAATCCAAACCAAACCAAACCTAACCAATACCTTTCAAGAACTCAGCTTAATTTTTTTCATGACATAATAATGTCTTGAAAATTTTGAAATGAAGAAAAAAATTTGACTACTGAACCATAGAAGAGTCATTTTCAAAGATCAGTGCTTAATATAATAAAATTAGAAAGTGCAAAGTTTAAAATTTGGCACACATCATATTCATAATCACAGAATGATATGTCTTACCACTTCACGTATCTGTTGCATGATAACTAACATGTACATCTTCTCAACCCTTTCATAAATGTATGAAGATGTTACAGAATTTAATAGTCTCAAAATTAAATCAAAGGGCAGCACAAAATTTCTAGTTTCATTCCATAAAAGTTATTTCTAAAATTCATGGGAGTAATATGTAAACCAGTGGGCTATAATATAAATGTAATTTAAACAATTTTCAACATCATGCTATCTGCAACATTTTTTATATTTCTTTTTTTTCATTTTTAAATTTTTATTTAATTATTCACTTTACACCCAAATATCAGTGCCCCTTCTCCCAGTATCCCTCACACAGATCCTCTACCCTCCTCTCCTCCCATTCTCCTGTGAGAAGGGGAACTGCCCACTTGGTTTTTAGTTAGCTGTTGAATGGAGCTTCAAAGAGGACAGTTATGTTAGGCACCTGTCTATAAGCATAACAGAGTATCCTGAATAATGTCAGGGATCAGTTATTGCCCATGGGATGGATCTCAGTTTGGGCCAGCCATTGGATGATCATTATCTCAGTTTCTACTCTCTTTGTCCCTCCACATCTTGTAGGCAGGACACAAATAGAAGGTTTTGTGGGTGGGTTGCTGCCCTTATCCTTCCACTGGGAGTCCTGCCTGCCTGGCTACAGGAAGTGACCACTTCAGGATTCATATCCCCTACTGCTAGAAGTCTAAGCTAGAGTCCCTTAAAAGACACACTGGGGTCTCCACCTTATCCTACTGTTGGTTGATTTACAGATGGCCAGCTGTAGGTAAGAGTTATTACCTACAATATAAATTTCTCACTCTTCTTCCATTTATACACTATCAAATTATAAGTAGTATATTACTATATCATAATGGTTTTTTTCTAAGTTATACCTAAAGGTTATGAGAACCTCAGCTCTTGTGAAGGAGATAATCAGTGCCATCAGAGTGTAGAAGCTGTGCTTGTCTCTTTTACATACCAGAGGACAATTGAAAACATGCTATTTAAACAATGTCAGCAGTCATATAACTACTTGCCATCCATACACATTATATTGGGAATTTTTCTTTGTGTGTGTGTGTGTGTGTGTGTGTGTGTGTGTGTGTGTGTGTGTACTGAGAAAATTTTGCTCTGGAAGTGGGGTTACCCCATCATTTCGGACCTAAGCATATTTATCTCTGGCTCTACTACAGAGCGTGTTGTATAACCATGAGGTAAAACTCAGAGATGAAGAAGGGAACAGTAAATCAGTGTTAGTGTAGATAGCAATAGGAGGTACAGCCATGGAGAGAGCTCAATCAGAAACTTGTGCTGAATGCTGCAATTCTCCAATCAGTTCCTACAAATTCTGACGGTGCCCAAATCTCATCAGCATATTATCAATTATAGTTTCGTTCTCTTGTTTCTTTTTTTATTCTTTTGAAATTATAATTTAATTAAAACATTTACTCCTTCCCTTCTCCTTCCAAACCCTCATGTGTACTCATTTTTGGGCTTTCAAATTTACAGTCCATTTTTAATAGCTGTTATGTAAGTGTGTGTGTGTGTGTGTGTGTGTGTCTGCATATGTGTATTTGAGATTCTGTGTATATAAGCAACTGATTGATGTAATGAATTTACTTGACTAGTATTCTGTTATTTCCAAAATACCAATATAAACCAGGCATGTCTTTTCAATTCTTAATAATTTCCATACTTTGAATTATTCAGACAAATCCAATATATCTCATATTTAATATTTTTAGTAATTTAGTATTTAAATTAAAAATTTTTAGACCTTCCAGTTTGTTTTTGTGTTGAAAAATCACAAATAATGACAGAAATTATTTTCAATTGATAGCACTGCCATTTAAAGCATCACTAGGAACATTTATTGCTTTATCTCTTTACTTAGTGAACATACTACCTGCATTCCTGAATCTCATTGACAGACACACTCAGCAACCCCCCCTGCCATACTCTTTCATGTAGCCTTTCAGCTGGCCTTTCAAATCGGTACTTATGTCTTGCTCAATTAATTTTAGCAAAGTTCACCTAGCAGGAGCTGTCTTTATCAGTTCTTGACAACAGTGAATATAATTCCATCAAAGCACAAGTTTTTCTCTCTGACTTTTTTTCTCAAGTTTCTTTATTTTATTATTTTATTGCTTTTATAGTTTTAAAGTACAGGTGTTAACTCTCACCTGGTCTGCCCTCCCACATTTCTTCATCCCATTCCTCCTTCCCCCTGCCTCCAAGATGATGAAACTCCCATACCACCAGATGTCCCCCCTCCCTGGGGCCTCAAGTCTCTCAAGGATGAGGGTTAGGTACATCTTCTCTCACTGAGGCCAGATCCAGCAGTCCTCTTCTGTGCATGTGTTGGGGGTGTCAGACCAGCTTGTTTATGCTGCCTGGTGGGTGGCTCTGTGTCTGAGAGATCTAAGAGGTCCAGGGTAGTTGAGACTGCTGGTCTTCCTGTGGGAGTGCCCAAGTCATTTAAATGGCAAATCATAAACATAAACTTCATGAAAATACAATAAATTTTTGTATTTAAATTTATTCTAGGCTGAGGTCAATTTGCATGTGCACTTTTCTTTTTAGAGTTATAAACAAGAGTATCTCTTTTAAATTGTTTCAAATTTAAATTATTTATTTACATTCAAGTCTCTGTCCCCCCTCTCAGTCCCCACTTCCACAGTTCCTCATCCCATTTCTTCTCCCCCTTTCATACAGTTTTATTTCTATTGTAATTATGTGTATGTGTTCTTCTATGTAGGTATATGCACATGAGTGTAAGTATCTGTAGAGGTGAGACATTGGATGCCCTGGAGATGGTTTCAAAACGCTGACACCACTGCATACACTAGCAAGATTTTGCTGAAAGGACCCAGATATAGCTGTCTCTTGTGAGACTAGGCAGGGGCCTAGCAAACATATAAGTGGATGCTCACAGTCAGCTATTGGATGGATCACAGGGCCCCCAATGGAGGAGCTAGAGAAAGTATCCAAGGAGCTAAAGAGATCTGCAACCCTGTAGGTGCAACAACATTATGAACTAACCAGTACCCTGGAGCTCTTGACTCTAGCTACATATGTATCAAAAGATGGCCTATTCGGCCATCACTGGAAAGAGAGGCCCATCGGACACACAAACTTTATATGCCCCAGTACAAGGGAATGCCAGGGCCAAAAAAATGAGAATGGGTGGGTAGGGAAGTGGGGGGAGGGTATGGGGGACTTTTGGGATAGCATTGGAAATGTCATTGAGGAAAATACGTAATAAATTAAAAAAAAAAAAAAAAAAAAAAGAATGGTCCTGGAGCCGGCCATGGTGGCACACGCCTTTAATCCCAGCACTCAGGAGGCAGAGGCAAGTGAATTTCTGAGTTTGAAGCCAGCCTGGTCTACAGAGTGAGTTCCAGGACAGCCAGGAACACACTCAGAGAAACCCTGTCTCGAAAACAACAACAACAACATAAACAACAAAAAAATGGTGCTGGGAACTGAAATCAAGATCTATAGCTGAGCCATCTCTCCAACCCCATGATATCTACATTACTGCATTTGGTAGATATACATATAATGCATATATGTGCATGCATACAAACATCTGTCAGATATGCATGCAATAAAAATAACCCAGGCAATGTTGTTTAACTTGGAAGTGTATAATATCTCCCTGGAATCTTACATAATGTGGTATTTCCACTTGGCAATAATTGTTTTACTTTCTTTTTAACAAAGTATTTTTAAGAGATCTAAAGTAAATAATCTTATGTGTGCTTTGTGGACATGATTAATTAAATTGGATACACTCTGAATTCCAGATTTTTAATGTTCTACCTCTGGAGTAAGATTCAGAAAACCCTTAGATTAATACCAGAAACAACATTTCTGAGCAGTTTAGATACAAAATAAGTGAGTTTGGTTCACATTAACATCATAAATAGCAATTGGAAACATAATAACACATCTTTAAGGAATTGGGAGAGTTAATAATTTGAAGCAGCAGGTCTCATGCTGATTTCAAGTGTTCTTACTTTTACTCCCATATGACTGCTGGAATGTCATTAAAATTCTCTCTGAGGTTATCTAGGGAACTAGAAGAGGATTAGGGTAAGAAGATAACTGGAGATCAAAAATAAACCCATAATCTAGGCTCTCAAGGAAGCCTTAGGTTGTCAGAGAAGAGAGAAAAATTATTCTAAGAGGTTACATTGTAAGATATCAGTGCAATAGTTAAAGAGTTAGTGGGTCCTTCAATAGGCATTAGATAATAGGATTAGAACATAGTAAGTCAGGAATTTTAAGTGTATATATTTAATGATATATATAAAGGAATTATCAGCATTCAGGTTACAATAAATATGTAAGTCCTAGTCTTAAATACATACCTAACAATTATGTTACTAATGAAAATCAGATCCCAGAGATACAAATTCAGCATCAATGTGAATAAACTAGTAGTTACATAATCAAGGCAAGGGATGCAGCCAAATTGAAGAGAGTTGGATGGATAGTTGTATTTTTAGTGCAAAAAAGCTGAGCCATCAAGTTGGCTACTTATAAAAGCTAACAGGATTGAGAAAATTTCCCCTAAATTTACACTAAGTTATTCAGGAGTAGAATATGTATGAATGTTTGGATTTGATTGGCATGTGAAATTATCAATTTTATAAAAACATTTGACTTGATTCACTGACAGTGTGGTACACAATATGCTTGGATTTTTTCATTCCTTGGAATATGATGGGACTGTCAGGTTAACAGAATAAACAATAGCAGCCATTAATAAAAAAGAAACAGTATGAAATGGGTCAAGAACTTGCCATACAATCATGAGGATGAGATTCAGATACACAGTACTCATACACATGCTAGGTAGGTTTGTCTTCTAGCTTGTAATCAGCGTTCTGTTAGGAGAAACAGGATTCCTGGAGCAAGCTAACCAAATACCAGCAATCTCTGGTTTTAAAACCAGAGGCCCTTTATCAGAATATAAGATAGACAGCCATCAAAGATGACAACTGATTGAACCTCCATATTCATATACTCATACATGCACATATATGTGCTCTCACACTCATGTAAAAACACATACACAAATTCATATACATATTGAAAATGTAGTTAAACTTTACATATTGTCTTATGGGAACAATTGAAATTCCACTTGACATTCAGTAGTTCATCCTTACATATGGATATCAGTCAGAGGTGCTTTCTGTATACAAAGGGAAAATTGCAAAAGAAAAAAAATCCACTATTAAGTAATACCTTCTTTAAGTAGGTGGTATGCGTGTGTGTGTGTGTGTGTGAGAGAGAGAGAGAGAGACAGAGACAGACAGAGAGAGAGAGAGAGAGAGAGAGAGAGAATAAAAGCAATCCTAAACTATATGTAATCTAAAAAGCTGAAGAAATACTATAATATTTACATGTGATCAGGAAGCAAATAAAGTAAGGAACTCAAAGTCCTCAACAGGTTTGAAGTAGGAATCTTGAGATTCAGACCCATCATGTTATGTTTTCAGCTATGAAGTGATAATATTGATGATTTTAGAGTAAAATATATAATACTATGTGAAAATGTCTAGCATACAGCTACATAAAATGATACTCTTAGAATTTGTACAATTAAGTGCATAAAAGCTAAATATACATTCATGAGTACTTTGGACATAGAATCTATATAAACCTTCCACATATGATTGCTTTAATTTTTAAAGAAAACTTTTATTAGCCTTCATATAAAATACCTGCAAATAAAATCACATATATCTTTCAAAATGTTTTTGCACATGTCTTGACCATGGGATAGCCCAGCTTCATACTAGTTCCTTTTTTTTAATGTTTTACTATGAAGCCCAGGTTGACCTCAGTCTTTCCTCCTTCTCAGAGCCACCTCTTGCTTAACCACCCAAGTACTGGAACTGGAGGTGGACATGGCTATTCTCAACTGGTTGCTCAACTTTGCTTCAACAGTTTCAATTCTATGATTGCTGATGTGGGGCCAAATATATGACATGTATAATTATAGTAATTTATGACATAGACATTCATGAGACCAAGATTTTACAGTGGAATAATATTGTTAACACAAAATTCTAATGTACAGAAGTTCGTTATTACATTTATTCTCTTAGAGTTTATGGATGAGCATAACCTTCCATTCAGGTTGTAGACAACAAATCTTTTAAATGACATTTTGACTATAGACATATGCCATTTTCAATTATATGGTATGCTCTCTGAAATATAGTTTGACAATGCCCAGTCAAGTCAAGTAATTACATCTTATTATCCTGAATTAGGTAATGCTTGACTAGGTGCAATGTAATTAATCTTACATTAGTAGTTTCTATAAACATCTGATATGTTTGAAGAAGCTTAATTATTTTAAGTGGAAAACCTGGCTCAACTTTACAACATCTCATTTGATTTAGAAAAGGTAATTTATTAAGAAAAACAAAAAAGCTTCTTATGTCATTCTTTAAAATATATGCATATTTATTTAAGATTAATATATGATTTTCCATGTAAATAATAAATATATTTTATAACCTTATACTCTTGCTGGATTAGATACTTTTCAGTTAATATTAACCACAATTGTTGACTTCTCAGCCAACCTATGCAGATCTTGTCTGCTGAACTTGGTATCTAAGGACTTGAAATAATGGGACAGATGCTAGTCTAATTCTGTAGATAAACTTACTTCAAATCCAGTAGACTTTTATACATGAATTTAACAAAGAAAAAGAGATCCAAGAAAGTTATTTGAGTTCAGAAAAATGTACAAATGAATGCCAGTGAACACATATTAAATATTAATAAAGCAGCTCTTTACCAGACCTTTCTCAGGAAAGATCACTTTATGCACAATTGCCTGAAAATACTATAGTCTCTATCTGGGAAAGCACAAAACCTAGGCAGAAGGGCCATATCCGTATTCAGAGTGCTGGCCAGATTGGATTTGATACTTATGTTCTGACACCCAACAACAATAAGCATATCTTATGAATTGAATGTAAATGCTTGTCATAGGAGGCATGAAATTATATTCAAGAACTATCCAGGGCACAAAATGTATCTAAGGTATACTGAAGCCTCTCAGTTCCTCAAGACATTGTTCACCACACATCATTCTTTTGACCACGATCTGACACCCATTTTAAACTTAGGACATTAAAGGCATTGCACATATATCTCATTTGATATCTAACATCACAAAGTAAAAAATCACAATTAATATTTAATATTGTAATTACAGTATGATAAGTTCCTTTCATGGCAAGAACAGAAAAAGTTACCCAGAAAGTGTCATATAATGTAAACATATTTTATCAATTTAACTCTGAGTTTTATTCTGTTTTCAGTAATATTATTCACTAATAAAGGCTGGGGCCAGAGCTTTCTTACATGTTAGACAATCGCTGCATCTCTAAGCTACTTTCTCAGGTTCTAACTTTACTGTTTCTCATTTGTAAAAAAAAAAAAAAAGTCTATATAAACAAGGACTTCTGTTTTCTTGTTAAGAATCTGACAAGATAGTGCATTAACAGAAATCCAAATATCTCCCATTATTTATTCAAATAACTCTTGAACACTTTCATTAAAGAACAAGAAGTTGCTAGAGACACATCTATGTCATTATTGTTGGAAAAGTAGTGTTGAGTGAGGCACAAAATCAACCCAGGCAAATTGAGCATGGCCAAGTATAGGGGAAGAGGTGCAAAGGAGCTAATTAATAGAATGCATTTATTCATTTATTGTCAAATGTTTATCAGTTGCTACTGATAATCATTATAGAGTAAATCTCTGTGTGCCCCATGTTCTCTTTTCAGTACAGCATAGAATTAAATATATCCTTTATTTATAATTTTATTATTATAGAATGTATGGAGAACATAGCAAAAATTAGTGAGCCCAATAATATCAAAATCATATTCATTAGTTTATAAATTGCAGACTACCCATGGGAAATGAAAGCAGGTAGATACAAAAATATTATTAACCTGAAGCTTCAATCTTTAGTAAAGATAATGAATATTTATTTATAATAGCCAGAAGCTGGAAAGAATCCAGATGTCCCTCAACAGAGGAATGGATACAGAAAATGTGGTACATTTACACAATGGGGTACTACTCAGCTATTAAAAACAATGAGTTTGTGAACTTCTTAGGCAAATGGATGAATCTGGAGGGTATCATCCTGAGTGAAGAAACACAATCACAAAAGAACACAAAAAATATGCACTCACTGATAAGCGGATATTAGCCCAGAAAGTTAGAATACCCAAGATACAATTGGCAATACACATAAAACTCAAGAAGAAGGAAGACCAGAGTGTGGATACTTCGTTCCTCCTTAGAATGGGGAACAAAATATCCGTGGAAGGAGTTACAGAGACAAAGTTTGGAGGTGAGATGGAAGGAAGGACCATCCAGAGACTGCCTCATCCCATATACAACCACCAAACCCAAACACTATTGCATATTCCTGAAAGATTTTGCTGACAGGACCCTGATATAGCTGTATCTTGTGAGGCTATGCCAGTGACTGGCAAACACAGAAGTGGATGCTCACAGTCATCTATTGGATGGAACACAGGGCCCCTAATGAAGGAACTAGAGAAATTACCCAAGAAGCTAATGTGGTCTGCATCCCTATAGGAGGATCAAAAATATGAACTAACCAGTACCCCCACTCCCCTCCCCCGCAGAGCAGAGCTGTGTCTCTAGTTCCATATGTAGCAGAGGATAGCCTAGTTAGCCATCAATCGGACAGAGAGGCCCTTGGTCTTGCGAAGACCATATGCCCCAGTACAGGGGACTGCCAGGGCCAGGAATTGGAAGTGGGTGAGTTGGGAAGTAGGGCTGGGGAAGGTATAGGGGACTTTGGAAACAGCATTTGACATATAAATGAAGTAAATACCAAATAGAAAAGAGAAAAAAGAATATTTTGAATAAAATAAAAATAGCTTAAACTAATTTTCCCATGTTAATGATTTCAAATACTAATAATGAAATCTGTAGGGATGAACACACTTGTATGATGATGGATGAGCAGAAGCATCGTCCCCGTCCCTTAAAAAGTGATGTATGTCCCCTGTCTCTGTAACGCTAATGTGTCTGTCAGGACAGCATCAGATGAGAAGCTTGTTCAAGATCGCTTTTACGAAGGTTGTACTCAGTTACTCAATCAGAGTGGACAGTAAAAAGGCTCCAACTTTACCCTTCAGGGGGACAACATTGATTGTCCTTTTTTGTTCTAGAAATTCATAGTTCAACCAAGGTCCAGCTAACTTATAGAGAAGCCCTCCTACCTCTGCCCAGGATGCTTCCTTCCCTCCTTCCTACACTATAAATTTGGCTTCAACATCTTGACTCTCAGAGAATACAAAGTATAACATCTTCAAAATGAATTTCAAATATGAATATGATCCCTAAAACTTAACCTGGTAAAAACTATGCTATTGTCTGGATGGTCAAAACTAAGTTACCTATCTTTATGCACAACAATTTTTTGTCAGGATGATTGCATACAAACATACATACATACATAAGGGAACCTGAAGAGATTATGATAAATCTGTGATATCTGTGCCATTCTTGTAGACTTGCTAAATTAAGATTTTGATGTCATTAACCTTACAAACTAGTATCCAACAAAAGTGTGGTTTGTTTTCAAACTGTATAGCAATGGTGAAATTAGACATTCACTGGGAAAAGAAGTGTAAAATCTAGACACATGTCCTGTTTTTCACACTTTCTTTGAAAGCTAGATTTCTTAGTATTTACCATCTTCTGTTTTACACTATTTTGAAATCTGCCTATGATCACAGAATTTTGTGATGTGCTAAAGTGAGTAAGATGCTAGGCTTTTAAAATTTCAATTTGCAAGTGCTAATTAGCATCTACAATGTGGAATAGGTCCCAGTAAGGTTGTTATTAAAAAAATAAGGTAGATAATGTGGAGAGGGACCAAAGTAAAGAAAGAAATATCCTCAAAGAAGGGACAAAATGGAATTATGGAGGTAGGGAAAGAGAGGGAAAATAAAACAAGCACCTATTAGGGAAAAATATGTTTTCCTATCACTGATGTAAAGAAGGGGTCTAGGGGAGATTACTTTCTTACTTATATGAACTGTTTTTATCACATTCTCTTTTACCTCATAATTGAATCCTGTCAAGGCAAAGATGAAATCAGCTTCCTATTTTGAGTAGTTTAGAAGTAAAATCAATAAAACAGCCTGATTTTATTCTTCATTTTGTTCTTTTTGTAGAAATCTATGACATTTGCGAAAACAGTTAAAATGCATTGCTTTAAATGGTTATGAGTTGTTTGGAAAATTTATTAAACTGTTAATTTTTATGTTGACAACTTCAAGATTTTTCAGTCATTTTTATGTACTGCAAACTAGCATGATAAGGTGTATGTCCTTGGCTAACTAAGTTTTTGTAGAGGCTATTATTGAATTTTTCATAAAATAAAGTCTAGATAAGTGAGAGTAAGAAAGTGTCACTGCCGATCTCTAGGAAGTCATGTTTTAGTAAAAGTGTAAAGCATTTTAGGCCATGTAGCACACACGATGCAGTAAGTTTTTGGATTTCATAACTATTTTCTCAGGCCATAGCACAGTATGATTCATAAGTGCTTTGGAAGTTGGCATTTGGTGTATTTAGATGAAGGTGATAATGTATAAAGGTGAGAATCAGACCAATAAATCTGTCATCAAATCAAAGATTTCATTGTCAATCAGTTAGTCGTGTTCTACTGCTTCAGATATTGGAACAATTGCAATCAAGTGACAAAGTAGGGAAAGTGAAGAGAAATCTGATTTTGTTGAGGAAAAAAATGTTTTAAGCCATGCTGCTTAAGAGAAAATGTAACACATGTTGTGTTATAATACAACATGTCAATCCTCCATTACTGTTAGCACACTTAAACAGTTGACTAAATTCAAATTTCATGTTACAATAGGGAAGACATAAGCATAGCAATACAACTGAAAAAAATATAATATGTTTATATTATATGTATGTATATATGATATATGTGTTCTATAATGTATATATATTATATAATGTATACATATGTGTATATTTAATTAAAATTTAAAAATAAAAGAAAAAAAAGGTTTTCTTTTGTATTTTGTCCTTAAGTTCTGTAAGAATCTCATGCCACATATTTTGATGAAATGATTTTTTAAAAAGTGTTAAAAATGCCTTCAGGTACAATATCATGCAGATGATAGAGTGCTGTGCAGTCAGACGCTAGCATGCACAATTACTGAGCTTTCATTGATTTTTAATAAAATGTTTTATAATTTCTTGGTAGCTTCTAGTTTGTACTACTTATTCTTAGAAATCTTATTTTAAATGTAATAGAGCATCGTATAATAATATACTGCAGTGGATTAATTCTGTGATATTTTGAGGCATCTACTTTTTTTGACTACATTTTCCAGTAAAGATCATTTGAATATTCAGTTAACACCATGGCCCTTAATATACTGTATGTGTTCATTTGTGGTACTAAAATTCTCTTAGTTGACTTTTGGAAATGACATATGAAGGGAGTATGTTAGGATATTTTCTGTTTAATGTAATGACTAAAGGATGTTATTAGGAATTTCATAAATAACGATGCCCAAAGTTAAACTTTCCCCAAAAAACTAACTTACACAAAAAGGTATTTTCAGTTTTGGGTAGATGCACACTAATTCAAACACATGCAATATAAATAAGCCCTAGAATATGAGTTCAGGTCACCCAAACACAAATTTCATGTCATATGACCATTAATCAGTTACTGTGATTTCAATCTTAGAAGCAGAGACAGAGAACACCAAAAGCAAGCTAGCTAGAAATACTAGCCACATCAGTTAGCTATGAGTTTAATGAAGAGAGCCAGTTACAATGAATAAGGTTAAAGTGTAGAAAAGCGATTGAAGAGAATTCCCAACATCAACTCAGTCCTCCCCATGCCTGTGCAGGCACATATGCAAATGCTTCAACACCTGAAAATATACATATGCACATATACAGCATGCTGGCGTGTGTGCTCACACACACATACACACACATTATGAAACATTGTACAAAATAAAAGCATAGTTTATGTAACCGTTGATCACTCAATGCTGGTGTTCTATATCTAGATGTATAAGTCCATTGATTAGGTGGGTCAGGTAATATTAGGCAAATTTAGGCTTTGAATATTGAAATAATTTTTATGAATGATGCTGCAAGTATTGAAATTGATTTCACAGTTCTAAAGCTTAATTGGGAATGCTGATAGTTCTCTATTACTTGTAAAAATTACTTAGGGAGTTCCGTATGTATTTGTTTGGTATTTTCTCTATTAATTTTATAGGCCTTTTTAAAAGTATTTAAATCTTGTGAGAGTTAAAATTTATTATCTTCCATAATCAACATAAGGAAAAGTTACTTGTCATGTTGTAAGCATTATTTATCAAAATTTACAGTATTGATTCTGCAGGTTTATTCTACATTCAAGGTTTGATTCAGAATACATTAACACAGATTTGAAATGTGTTTTGAGAATTAGCCTGGCTTTAGGAATGGATCAGAATACATGCAGCAGCAACGTCTTGCCTTGCAGTTTCCTTCTGCTCCTGTGACTTACTATTTCCCTCTGGCTTTCTCAGGTTCCTTTCAAGTTAATACCTTCGCAACTCTTCAATGCCTGATATGTTGTCTTGCTATTAATCACTATGAAGCTAACAGCTAGCACACCCTTCAGTATTATCTTGAGTTTAACACCATCTACACTGCAATGAATCAAAGTCATAGAAACTGAGAATGGTGTCTCTTCACATCAAACCACTTTTAAAAGAATTGCTCATTTCCCTCTGGTTTTTGTAATTTTCTCTTTGAAATTAATCTACTTCAAAATTGTTGTTTGGTTAGATTTATCTTGGTGAATAAGGATTAGGAAGCATATTCGTTTAAGGTTATTTTACCACTGAGAAATTCATGGCTTAAATAAAATGTTATTTAATTTTTACTTTTTTTCTCAAATAGTACTTTATAAAATAGTTGCTTTTAAAGTTTTATTCTCTTCTATTCCAATATATGTTTAATAGAAATAGAGCTGCAGCTTGATAGATTTGTAATCAGTCCAGTGATCAATTCAGCTCCTTAATATTAAGCACATTCAGGCTTTGGATATGAGGAGAGTTCTTACGATTTATTAAACACCTGAATAAAACTATGTTTTTCATTTACTGTGATAACTATACCACATTATAATTTTGAGACTGAAGTTCTGTTTATCCTAAAATGTTACTAATAGTCATAAATCCTATGAGTCTGAAGGTAACTGGAAGATTTCAGATGGAATATTTGGGTCAATTATAACACAAAATTATAGGAATATTTCTGAAGAAGAATTTTAAGCCAGCAATATAGCATCTCTGGTAAGGGACCACATCAAAAGCCCTAGACCTATGTGATCAGGCTGGAATGCAGACATGACACAAATCTTTAGTTCTTCTGGCAGGAATATAGACAGGCCCTTAGTACACAGCTTTAAGGTAAAATTAGCTAGTAGAAGAAAGCAAACACATATAGACATCAATGAAAGGAGAGACCCTTGGTCTTGGGAAGGTTCCATGCATGCCCCAGTGTAAGGGAATGCCAGGACGGGGAGGCAGGTGGGTGAGCACCCTCATAGTAGCAGGGGGAGGGAGGATAGGATGAGGCTTTCTGGACGGGAAACCAGGAAAGAGGATATTTGAAATGTAAATAAATAAAATATCCAAAAAACCAAAAAACAAAACAAAACAAACAAACAAAATCAGCCATGTTGGAAAGTGGTGTCTAATTGAGGGACAAAGTGATGAATCAGAGAAATATTTGACAGAATGAATCTGAGCTAGGATAAGCCCAAGTCATGAGAACTGCATAGTCAAGAGAGAGGATTTAGAAGACTACTGGAGAGAGGCAGTAACTGGGAAGTCAATGCAATGAGTGCAATGGAGTTGAGTTTGTTCCTGAGTCCATACAACTCAATGAAGGCCGGAAAAAAGTAGTTGCAGCTAGAAAATAACAAGAGCTACCAGAATAGAACATTTTGCCACAATTACTTTGATGCTAAGCAGAGCAATTCAGGGAGGAGCTGAGAGAAGCTGTACTGAATCAATGAGATTTTACAAGAGGTTGAGCCAGAACAGCTGAGGTCAACCGGATATCCAGAGTTCAGAAAGATGTAGAAGGGTGAGCTTATCTAATAGTAAGCCTCTGAGATTATAATTACATCAGGTAAATAAAAGATACTTTTACAAAATTCAGACTTTAAATTTCCAGTACTGATTTTGTAGTCATCTTTTATTATTATTCAATTAGTGTGTTTGTCTGTGTATATAGTAGGCATGTATGTATGTATTTGAATGTGTGTGTGCATGTGTATGCATTTGTGTGTCTATGTGTGCATGTGGGTATATGTGTGTATCTGTTGTACGTGTATATGCAGATATTTCTGTTTGTGTGTGGATGTATTACTGTACATGTATGTGTATTTATGTGTGTATGTGTGTATTTGTGTTTCTGTGTGTGAGAGTTTCTGTGTCTCTGTGTTTTCTGTGTGTATGTGTGTATTTTGTTTGTGTGTTCATGTTCCTGTGTGTGTGTATTTGTGTGTGAGTACATGTGGATTATGAGAGTATGAGTATTCATGTATGTATCTCACTGTCTGTCCATGTACATGCAGGGATACCAGAGGTTGATATTAAATGTCTTCATCACCAACTCTCTACTATAGTCATTTAGGCAGGCTGTGAATGTGGAACTCACAGAATGAGTTACATCTCTGGTCACATAGTACTAGGAGTCCTCCTGGCTCTGCACCTCCCAGGACAAAGAGAAAGCAGTGAAAGGAAGAGGCTATGGCCAAACTGTTCTTGGAGTCTCTAATAACCACAGGCTATTAGAAACCCTCATTGTTTGAGTGGCTTTACTATGTTAAGCATGAGAGTGTCATTGAAGGCACAAGGAGGAGCTGCTGGAAGTGTTGGAACTGTGTCCTCAGTTTGTTCTTTGTGAAGACACAGAAAATTTTCTTACAATGTATTAGTAAGGCAATATGTAAAGATACTGTGTGAGACTTCATAACCCATGAATGGGAGTTAAAATGAGTGAGGATATAATGAAGACTTCCAAGACCAGTTTGTGCTGTACATATATGATCATTCTGTGCAAGTGACTCTGCTAGTAGCTGTAGACTCAACCCTGAAACAATTCCAGTGAGCCATCACTGCCCTCACAGCATGAGAATAATACCAATTTTAAAGACATCTTCATATTTTACCAAGAAATTTATGCGATGGAGCACAATAATCATATAAACAGTTTATGCTAAGGTATGCTTTTTTGCTTTTCTTTTAAAAAAACCTATTTTTTAAGTATTTCATACAATGTACTTTGGCCATATCCACTCCCATCCCCAGGTTTTCAAAATAAGCATCAATCACAGAGAACCCAAAATGACTTCATCTGATAAAGTATCAAGGTATCACTGTATCTTTCATCATGTTAATTAGAATAGGAGAAGAATCTTCAAAGCAATACTGATTACTTGCACCAATGAAACGCTTAGGGCTTACTCTGATGTAGTTCACCTTGGCAGGCTTAAGGTAGATTCTGCTAATGCACCCTCCAGGCCGCATTTCAGGACATTTCTCTCCTGACCAAAGAATGCTTGAGATACAGAATTCTCCTAAAAATGTGTTTATTTCCTTCAATTACTGAGGTTTTCTAAGTTGCATTAAAAAAAAAAAAAAGTCTTCTTTACTTTTTCTAGATTCTTCCAATCCAAGTGCTATAATTATAAACTTTCAGCTAGATGGACACTGAAAACATTAACACTTTGGGGTTTCTGTCTCCCGTTTTAGCCATGGTAAACTTTGACAAGAACTTTCAAATTTCTCTGCCAGATGAGTGATATTGAGTTAGGCCTGATTCATTTGCTGCACAGGAGGTGTATCTTGGGTACATCATACTTGTGGAAGGATGAATTTTGGAGACTCAAGATATTGATCATCCTTTGTGTGTGTCTTCCTTAATATACCATTCAGAAGGGCAAAGCTTTGATATTTTAGGGCTTCCTGTGGGTCCATTCAATATCAAAGGTATGTCCTTAAAATTCTACTATCTTGGTTTAGAGGAAATGAATAACTTTTCCAGCATCCTTAAAATCAATCCCTTATGAAATTTTTGTACTATAATGGCAAAGCCACACTGATTTCATAAATGAGGAAATTTTCAAATAATGAATAACTGACAGTAAAATAAAAACCTATATGCTTGCAATGAGGCAAACGTGTACAGGAATAAGAGGTAGCAAATATATGGTATTATGCAACCATTCAAAAGAAGAATAAACTTAGAATGAAACAAAGAGGGAACGTGTCTCAGAAAGAATGGACCAATATGTATTGTAGCCAATATTCCACTTTATGTTGTCTGGCTCCATTTAGGAGGATTTCCTAGTGAGAGATCCTCTCTTTGTTCCTGTTCAGGTGCCAAGATTTTCAGTGTAAAAATTCAAATAATATTTTAATCTTACAGGGAAACACCTTTTTTATCAACTAAATGTAAGTGCCCATGGTCAGAAAACACAAATTTAAGACCATGAGTGGCATTACATACTTTCTCAGTTGTCCAGGCAGAATTAGTTTTTTTACAGCATCTTTGAGTTAATAGACAATAATAACCATGGCATATTTAGATGCTAACCATAAAAGAAGATGGTTTCTCAAATGAAGTCTAGAATGCAGCCACAGAAAGGCCAGATAAGTAGATTAATCAGTTATACCACTGAGAAACAGAAGGGTGGAATGTTTGTCCTGCTCCTGGCACCAACAGGCTTGTGTTGGAAACCTATCTACCTACCTCTCAACCAATAGGCCACATCCCAGCCCAACCAGATGAACGTCTACCCTGCAGGGTTAGCCTAGGAAACATCCTCTACAGAAACTTGGTCTCCTTAGTTGATATGACTTCATTCCACACAAACCATTTCTCATTTCTAGTCCCAATCTAACTACATATTCTGCTATAAAATCCTATTTTATCCATACGAGACTTAAAGCTAACAAAAATAAGTCCACCTACATGATGTTACGGTAAAAAGTTCCAACAATGTGTTAATATTATCTCTCCAAAAACTATTAGTTCTTTAGAAATATTTTCTAATGAGACTTAACTGGATAAACACCAGAACACAACATTTAAAAGAACAATCATCATCATCATCATCATCATCATCAAAGAATTGAAGGAATTTAAAGAGAACACAATAAACTTAGGAGAAATCAATCAAGGAAAATAAATACTTGAGTTATATGCAAGAAATAAAGAACATAAGGCTGATTGCAATGACTATAACCATTCAGGACTTGAGAACAGAATTCAGTAAAACAAAATAAAACAAAACAAAATAGGCTTTCAGCTAAAAAGTGTCCAGGGCTAGAGGAATTCACAACAGAATTCTGTCTTTCCAAAATCTAGAGCCAGTTTTTCTTAAACTATTAAAAAAAAAAAAAAAAAAAAAAAAAAAAAAAAACTAGAAACAGGGTAAGCACCACCAATCCCCAGACTCCTCTATAAAGCAAATATCCTTCTACTATCAAAACTTTATGAGGGAACAGATAACACAACAATACCAACAAAAGAAAGACTGAAAAACCGAGAGAGGGAGAAAGAGGGTCAAAAGAGAGAGGGAAAGAGAGAGTTCTATAGGTCAATAATCTTCATGAAAATGCAATCAAAATGCCTGAAGTGTTCTTCAAAATTGAAAATATGAATGTTTGTCAAAGTATGATATACTAATTTGGATTATATATTTAAATATTGTATGACAATTAACTTCAAATAAACACTTTATTTTTGTAATTTCCAACATAATTATGATAATAGAGAAGCTACTTGCTATTTATATACTGTATGCTAAATATATTACCCTATTCTCAAATCCTTTATTTTTTCTCCATTTTTCAGTTGTCATTTAAGAGTTAAGGTTCACTCATGAATTCACAAGTATGTTAACACAAAATCACCTTTAAAGCTCTGATTGCTAATAATATAACATTAATGAATATTTTCTTTTTTAATCTTGTAATAAAATTATAGCATAGCACATGTTCATAATTGTAGTTGTTGGAATATTGCTTTTATATGCAGAGATGTATTTTACTTCATTTCCAATTTTAGTAAAAGAATATGGTTATATAAATTCAGTAGATTCAAAATCATGTAGTTTTCTCTAAGTACAGAAAAAGACAAAAGTGAAAATGAATAAATTACATTGTCTTTCTTTAGAAACCTTAAATTCTATCCTTGCTCATCATTCTGCCAATGTGTCATACTTTCTTGTCTATATAAAATTAATATATATTATATATAATACATGTATATGTATGTAAAACCTTACATACTTTCAAACTCATCTTGCCACAACTATTCGTGTCTATATTTTTATTGATTTATAGGTTTTGAGTGGAAATTCATTAATATTTAACCATTTTATTGAAAATAGTTTTAGAAGATATTAAATTACTGTTCCCAGCTGTGGCTATGTTTATTTATATTTTTTATTTATATTAAAGATACATGATTATTTTCAGACATAGCTTAAATGTTATCTTACTATTTGGAACAGGTATGAAACTTTTAATAAGTTTGATGAAACTTATTTAAACTATTAAACTCAATGAACTCTTTCAAAATACAATCTTTCCTTATATCCATTCACTATACATAGACAGGTTCCACTCTATTTGTAGCAAAATCATTGTGTTGGTATGAATCAAGGAAAAGTGAGATAAGTTATAAATCTGTCACTGATATCTTTGCATTCCCTGAGATCAGACATGTTTGAAAATAGAATCATAACCCATAGTTCCTTTTCTTGCCTCATTCCATTGTTCCAGATGACTACTTCTGTATAACACAAGATGAATCTATGACTATAGTCTTTCTTTCCATGCTCTTGCTTCTCTCTCTCTCTCTCTCTCTCTCTCTCTCTGATTCCTCTCTCTCCCTCTCCCTCTCTCTCTCTCCCTCTCTCCCTCCCTCCCTCCTTCCCTCCATCCCTCTCTCTCTTCTGTGTATTTATTTACTTACTTTGTGACAGAGTTGCTCTTTCTGTAATAGCCTTAGATATTCTGGAACTCTCTATGTAGCCCAGGTTGGCACTGAACTCACAGAACTCTGGTTGCTCTCCACAATATGATGGTAAGGCCACATTGTTGAAAATAACAACTCTGCATATCATTGAACAAAGAGAAGTCAAGCTAGTGATTACCTACATCCTTGATGCCTATTGCCAAGTGCTCATGACATTGAAATGTAGTGTGTATACCACAGGAGGAGAAAGTTAAACACAAAAACGAGCTGAAAACAATTCGATCTTCAGTAAGAACCACCATGCATAATACACTAGACAAATAGTAAGTAATACAAACTTTGTGGTAGTAACCAAGTATTTTTTGATTGGATTTAAAGATCACTCCATGAGATGGATCACATGCCTTTTCCTGCTTGATGGCCAATAATTGAAGTAAATTAATGCAATACCAAATACTTTGCTACAGGAAAAATAATATTATAGTGACTCCTAAGGACATTCTTCTATACCTATAATCTAATGTCTCACTCATCCATTATTAGAAAGAATTTTCTCTGTTCCAGAAACAAGTGATATATATATACAAAGAACATGTAAGGTTAAAATAGGTAATATATAAAGTTATGACAAACCATTATGTGACTTTATTTTCAACTAAAAATATTTTTATAAATGTATGTGCCACCACACATAGCCTGGTCTTTAAAGAAAATATTCTGATTTTTACCATTAAAATACAAGATAAAGGACACTATGTGGTATTTGTTTGCTGGTGCTGACTATGGTTAGTTTGAGAGACTATCTTTTAACATTCAATATACTTTAGAATTTATTAAATATTTTCCCATTCAAGTAAGATAATTTTTAACTTTTTTTATATCAATATGTTAATGTTGCTAAATACATCACTGATTTCTCCTGCTTTCCGGTTACAAAGCACCAAAATGAATGTTATTTTCAGAATGATAGTCTTGTGTAAGGGTAGTCTATACAAAGCAGGTCACTTTGGGTCCATTAACTAAGAAATTTCCTTTTTTTTTTTTTTTTTTTTTTTAACATGTTTGTAGTGTGAAAACTTCAGATATAGAATCCTGTGAGTGTTTCTTTCAGAGGTTTTTCTCTTTGGCTTGCAAAGACTTTATTTTTGGTGTCTTCTCATGCGGTCTACTCTTTATACACAGAAGTGAGGAACGCATCCTTTAAGGATGAAAGTCCTTCTGGATAAAGGATGCTCAACATGGACTCATGTGAAAACTTTAAAACTACAAATCACAGGAATGCTCTGAAGTTCCAGGAAGTAGTATTTCACTGGACAATCTTGAGAAAATAACAGTTCAGCTCAAGATAAGTATGAAAAATAATATAAACAATTATTTGTAAAGATATGAATAGATTTATATGCAATTGTTGAAAATGAGAACATACCACAAGTATCTCGTATTCAGTTACCAATTTAAAAAAATCCTGTGACCTATTTCTTACCTTTTGAGAATTTCATAAGGGACTGAAAAGATTACTATGTGTTTGAGATTGTTTCTGATTCTCAATATTTAAGAAAAATATCTATTATATTAAATAATGTTGTAGCCTTTCATTCAGATATGTGATTTCATGAAGTGTGTTTTACAGAGAGAGATGGGAAATACCAGAGAACAAAAGAGATACTGAGTTCAATGAGAAGGTAGAAAATTCATTTTGTCAATTTCAAAATGTTAATCCTCTCAACTCACAAGGAATTCCAAAGTGCATCAGGGTTTTTATTTCCTCATGTAAATTTTACTCATTTAAAATTTTTACTTTTGTTGCTGTTGTTGTTTTACAATTCTGTAGCCTATCAATGAAGCAGAACCTATATGCAAATTTTCTTTTCAACGTTTTTCTTACATTAGTGAGAAAAAAATTTTATCTAATAAAAATATTTTAATGTTATTTTTTGATATAATTCTTATTCATTCTGTCTTTTGTGTTTCAATAAAGTCATCAATACAATAGCATGGAATGCCGACCAATCAGATAATTGGCCTCTGTGCCTTCAAAGTTATACATTAAAAACATATTAACACATGTTGAGTAGTATAAATGATTAGGTTACAAAAATGCAGAAAGGTAGAAAAATTTGATGAATGTGAGATTAGCATAGAAGTAAGCATTGGTATCATTTAATTTTGTTTATGTTTAATGGAAAAATTCAGAGGTAAGGAGCAACATAGAGTGATTCTAGTAGTGAGAACATTTTAAGGGAATAAAGAGCAAAGTAAAGGCTCTGAGTTATATAAAGTTGCTTGAATTCCTGGATCCTGTTCCTTTTATTTAAATTCTTATATCAGTTTAAGAAAGTGTTTCATGGTATATTCACATACATTTATGTTATTGCCTCTAAAACTCTGAAAATTATATGTCAGTGGTTGCTACTTTCTACTCTCTCTAGATAATTCTTCATACCTTCAGCAAAGCCACTGAAGCTTAGCAAGGCTTAGCACTCAGTGGCCCTCAGCAATGGCAGCACCCTTCACCCCTTGAGTTGCTCTCCAGCTACTTGGCCAGCTTAAATTTTTAATGAAGTGCTTTATACTCATGAATGCCAGATGATGTGTACACAGTTATAAAAGCAGCAGAGTTTCTATTAAAGTGGTGAGGTTCATGAATAGCTATGCCTAAGGCTGGAGGCAGCAGAAGGCTATGACTATCAATGTTTAAGCCACAAAATTGATCTCAAGAGGATCACTTCTACTTAAAATTTCTTTGTTAAATTTAATTGAAACATGACATTTGGACTACTAGTGTTTACTCAGAGCCATAAAAAGGAATAGAAGTAAATGAATAGGACTGGAGACATAACTCTATTGTTAAAGTCCTTGCCTTAAAATTATATGGAGGAACAGCAATATGAACTAACCAGTATCCCCCAGACCTTGTGTCTCTAGTTGCATATGTGGCAGAGAATGGCCTAGTTGGCCATCAATGAGAGGAGAGGCCCTTCGTCTTGTGAAGATTATATGCCCCAATACAGGGGAATGCCAGGGCCAAGAAGCAGCAGTGGATGGGTTGGGGAGCAGGGCAGGGGCAGGGTATAGCAGACTTTTAGGGAGGAAACTAGGAAAGGGTATATCATTTGAAATGTAAATGAAGAAAATATCTAATTTGAAAAAAGGGAAAATTATAAGGACATAAATGCAATCCTAAGAAAACACTTATTTAAATAGGAACAGAGTTTTAAAGTTTAGAGCATGCCCACAATCTAGACCAGCTTAGGTTTGCTATTTGAGATTAGAGAGTGTGCCTAACTTAGTTAGGGTTACTATTGCTGTGATGAAATTCCATGACCATATGGACCTTGGTCATGGCAGGGTGCTGCTTACTCGTTTTGTTCTATGGCTTGCCCAGCCAGTTTTCTTACAGAATCTAGGACCAACTGTCTAGAAGTGGCTATCTGTAATAGGCAAGGCACTTAAGTGGGGCAACAGGCTATGCTCAGACAGCCTGGTTTCCAGTCTAGGCTAGATCTTGAACCCGGGACCCAGTAGTGATAATTCACTTACATGGGATGGAAGGACTTCTCTCATTTCTCCTGGACCCTGGCTCCTGTTGAAGTTACCGCCCCCACAACCCCCACAGGAGAGGCATGGCTATCAGCCAAGTAGGAATAGCACCAATCCTTCCCACATGCAAATAAATAAGGTGTCCCCCAAACTCTCAGTCCAAGCCAATGAGAGGTGCCTGCTGTCAAACCCTGAATTACCCCCAGAACTGTATATAAAGTCATGCAGGGAATTAAAGGTATGCTAGAACTATTCCTTTTTCTGAGCCCTTTGTTCCGGAAGAGCCACCTGAGATCCTGCCACACTCCTCGGCCCAGCCTGACCCGGACTAAGTTCAGAGAGGCTCAGAGTTACCTTGAGACCTGGAAGGCATGGCAGAGACTTCATCTCCCTGCCTGCAGTCACTTCCCTTCACTGGAACCTTCCCACCAGGCCTGGACAGAGGTCTTCATGGAAAACCTCTGGAACCAAGGCCCACACACTTTCATATCAATCACTAGGAAAAAACAAACAAACAAACAAACAAAAACAACTATAGGTATGCTTACAACCTGAACTTATAGAGGCATTATCTCAACTATGGTTCCCTCCACTCAAATTATACTAGCTTGTATCAAGTTGACATAAAACTATCCAGGTCAAGACCATGTTTGTCACAGGAGCTGATTACTATTTGATGTTTGAGATTACTCTTAAAAACCAACCCTTCTCACCACATGAACACACACACACACACACACACACACACACACACACACACACACACTCTGTTCAACCAGGTCCAAGTGTTAGTTCCCTCTAGTTTTTTGTTTCCCTTTACAATACATCTATATAAACAACATACAAAGTATATATAGCAAGCCACCCCAATTTTGCATTGTTTCTACTCATTTATCTTTTCTTTATATATCATCTTTCTGTTACTCCTCCAAAACACTAGATGTTACTGTGGTTTATAGACTCTACATGATTCAACTTCCAGGAAAATGAGAAAATTCTAGCCAACCACAACTTTTTGCATTTAATATTGTCTTTGATTATACAGTTCCTCCTTCTATGTATGCCCTTTCCCTCTATTCCAAATTTAGAAATCCATTATTAACAACTAATCCCCCAATATTTGTCAGTGAGGTGAGAGTGGGAGATTGGGCAGAGGAGCACCCTCAGCAAGGCAAAGGGGGAGGGGAGGGATGAGATGGGGAGGATGGGATAGGGGGTTTGTAGATGGGTAACCTGGAGGAGAGATATCATATGAAATGTAAACGAATGACATGATTTTTTTTAAAAAATATAGTTGTTTCTGTCGAGTTCTCAGCCAATGCTGGAGGAAGTTTCACTGAAGATTGCCTCTCTTCTGGAGCAATTAATTGTTTAGCACTTGGCAATGTAAACTTTGGAACTTGATGCTTGTGTCTTGTAACTTTCAAAGATTTGAATCTTGTAAATTATGTGAGCTTGATAGGCTTAATGAGTTTTAAACTTTTGTGCAACCCTTTCCCTCTATCAGCATAAAATTTCACATGCCGTGGAACTACATCCAGCTGTCCTCCCTGCCCATCCCAAAACATCAGTCTATACTTCATTTCCGCCAAGATAAAATCCCTGCAGTATCTTTTAATTGACTTCTCTTTTCTCTTACGTTCAAAGTGAGTGCCTCAAAAATCATATTTTTTTCTACATGAAAAGTAAATATAAATAAACTCTGACTAACCCTTACATCTGTCACCACAGTGTCTCAGTGACATCACCTGTAGCTGCCTCTACTTTTTCCCAGTTCCTCACTATGCCCTCTCTGTACCACAAACATTAGGGATCTGGAAGGGAACTGATTTTAAAAATAAGACAAACATGTCTCTATGATAAATCCTTTTCTTCTAGATGTATCCTGTACCACCTTACAATGTCCTGTATAGATTTAAACATTCTGGCTGTCTTTCCTTTGTGACATCATCCCTCCTACTCTCCTTCCCTTCTCTAAAGTATCATTTCTTGCTCTGCAAAGTTGGGCCTTTTTTAGTTCATTGTTTAAAGATTTACCCTGTTCCACTGCTTGCAGCACATATATTTTTGTTCTGCTTCACTTTTTCATAATCCCTAACTTTATTTAACCCATTACACATTATAGTATGAGTTACAATAATAATAGCTATTTCAAACATGTATCTGTGTTCCCACACCAAAATGAAATCATGTGGAAGAGAGCATTATTATTGATTTCATTCATGGTTCTATTTCTAGTACCTAGGCAACATCTTTACATAATAATACTGAATTTGCACATCAATCATTAATTTAGAAAAAATCACAAAATTGCTCTTGTATCTTTCTAAATAGAAAGTTCAATCTTCACATTGAAAGTATCAACCATCTACTCATTGGAGTTATTTTTACTAATTTGTATAATATGTATCTGCTTTGTTCCATAGATATGAAGATTTTAATTAACTACTTTAAAAATATTCCATTATTACAGAATGATTTCTTTCCAGAAGGGAACTAATGATCATTTTCTTTTCTTTTTTTTTTGTGTGTGTTCAAAATTTATTTTTAATTGACAGAAACATCTCTGCAGAGATACTTCTTCATTTTTATCTAGTGTAAACCCATCTACCACTTCATTGTTGTATCTGAGATTTGGAAATGCAGAGAAACACACAGAATTATAATGTACATTTAGCTTTATAGTATTCTTTTTTATCTTTAAGTTTAAAACCATGGGTATTTATTAGGAATTATCCTGTGATTAGTAATCACTAAAATAACCAGCTCAAATGTAAACCTAATTCTGAAACAACTCTCTACTTGTGGATAAAATCTATTGACATTGGCAGATAATTAGAAGAATGTATTTTTACCATGCTGCACAGAGTAAAGCAAGTCTTTTCTAAACAGATATGACTATAGTTATTAATGTAAAATTGTACCCTGTGAACAAATATTTAAGACAGATATAGTGGAGTGGGTGTGTGCAAAGGAGGAATACTGCTAATGAGAGGAACAGTTGTGATTATAGAAAAAGTTGTATTGATTTTGTTTGCACAGTTATCATATACACATTCATTAATCTGGAGCTGGTCAATCAAGAACAATAACAGGGTAGAAAAATAATCTTAGGTGCTGGGTAATTGGAATTATAGATGTGAGGCTTTCAAAACAAAGCCCTGATAGACAGACTCTGGGAAGAACAGCCCAGATAAAGGGCAATGATACTGAGGAGCAAGAAAAGGATGCTCCATAAAGAGAGCACCACAGACTTTTTAGATGCCCTGCTGATGACAGGTCAACTGAAGGGGAACCGGAAGTCAACTGAAGAGGAACCGGAAGCATTTGCTAGATTGTATAGAGTAGCAGTACTGGTTCTGTTGTTTACAACTGCCAGTGGTTAAAAGAAAAAACGTGGAAGTTGGGGTTATAGAAAATACATTTCAAAAGTGTGAGCAGAGTAAATTAAAACAGCAACTTTGGAGATTTCCAGAGAAGTGGAATTAGGACCTTGCATTAAAAGGGAGAACGGAGTAGTAAGATATCTCAGAACATATAGGCACTTGCCACCGAGCCTATAACTTAGTTCAGTCCATTGGAACCACAGAGTGGATGGAGAGACTATTTTCACTTGTTGTTCTTTGACTTCCTAATGCATATGTCCCTGCCCAGTAAATAAATATAAAAAATAAATTCAGGAAGCCAAGGTCCTATAACTGACATAAGGGTTTGGCATACGTAATTGGGTAGCTTATACATATCATTCCTTTTCCTTACACTTTTATTTCCCATTAACAAAACATGATACGTTCTGACAGATTACTTGCCTACTGTATAAAAATATGCTATGCATAGTGTATAGAAATATCACTGTAAAATACTGACTGGTGTCATTACAATCTATATAACATATTTCTAACTATAAAGTTAATTGATTTGTAAAGAATTGTTTTATTTTATTATTCATATTATTTATTATTTATATTATTTTGTAGATATATATGTAGATATATATGTAATATATATATATATATATATATATATATATATATATATATATATCACATACACATGTATAAAATGTGTTTTGCCTTCATTTATGTATATATACCATATGCATACTGGTGACCCCTAAGACCAGAAGAAATCATGTGCTAGAAAGCATCAAATACCCTAGAACTGAAATAGTTACAGATGGTTGTGAGCCCTCATGTGGGTGCTGGGAATCAAACCAATCTTCTACAAAAGAAACACATATTTTTAACAGTATCAACTAACAGAGATCCCTGGATAATTCCAGAGACTGTGCCAACAACTACACAACATACACTGCACCCTAGCACATATATAGCAGCGGACTGTCTTATCTGGCTCTAGTGGGACAAGATGTACCTAGTAAGTCCTCAAGGAAGAGAGATAGCAGGGGAAATGTAGAGGGGACGTACACTCTCAGAGACAAGGGGTAGGAGGAATGGGGTGAGGAATTGCTGGGGACAGGGCAGGAGGTGTCATTAGGGCAGCAAGAGGCCCGTGATTACACAGGGAAAAGGGAGGCAGAGCTAAGAGTTGCAGAGATGGGAGGCAGAAGGGAAAAGGAAGATGTTGGCAGACATGAATATAGCCTTTACCAGCCACAATTATGATATTATAAGGTTAGAATAATTGAGATAAAACTTTTATCATTATCAATTGGCTCTGAAATTATTGAATTAGTTTCTTGTAAATTGAGAATCTATTGATACATAAATCTGATTATTTAATTATAAACTTTAAGAGTTTTGAATCTACTGGGTAAATGCATGTTGAGATGGCTGACAGTTAAGTGCTTGTTCTGGTAGTGAAATGAACGCAAGGCCCCCCAACAGAGAGTTGGCAGGTAGAGAGACCTTCCAGTTCAGATCGCCCTGCTGGCACCCTGTGGTCCAAGGGTGCCTGCACTAGAATGGGAACATGATCCACCCCTGCAGCAGAGTTGGCAGGTTGTGGTTTCTCTTTTAACAACAGGGCAACAGCTGGAATGTAAATAAATAAATTAATTAATAAAAAATGTTGGATCTATTTCTTCAGACCCTTTGTTCATTTATTTTTGAGGATTCGATTATAAGCATCAAATATTTGTGTATCTCTTCTGGAAATTCACCTTAAGTAAGAAATAATTCATCCCTAAGGTTGGCTTGTCAATTAGATATTGAGATTCCTCTAAAATATTCTTAGTTGAAAAGTGGAGACTTGGAGGTAGTGAGGTAAATTCATGAGTTCATGTGTTTCTAAATAAGGTTACATGCTAAGGGAGAGTTTTATTTATTAGTGGTTGACATAGAAAGTAATGCACCTAGGGGCCTGACTTGATGCCAGTTATTAGGTATAAACTGCTTCAAGTCTTTGGCTGCTTAGAGGTTCATCAAGTAACCTTGACTTTCTGGCTGTTCCTATAGCTTGTATATCTAGTGAGAAAACCCTAGAGGCTGGCCGGATAAGCGGCTTTATACTGTTGTTGAGTTTACTGGCTATTAAAAGGGCAATCCAAGTATCTTGTTTCTGTTTGTACATTGTGATCTGGCCGCAGGTAATTTCTTTTTCAATTAATTATTGCCAGAAGTCTTGTTCTAGAACATCTTTTATTTATAACCACCTCTGATATTGCTGCCTCAGGAGAGGGATTTATTAGAAGTGGATTCAGCAAGGTGTCTCTTTGAGGCATTTGACAGTTTTTGATCTCTTTATTGTGATTTCATCCAGGTTGCTTTATACATTGCAAAATGCCTTCAGTGACATGGGGCTCTTAATAATGATACAGAAAAAAATTTGATTTTTTTTACCAATTAATCTTGTTAAATAGCTGAGGCCACAAATACATTTTAAGAGAAATAATCAGTTAATGTCTCTTATAGCATTCATTATCTTCTATATTGATAAAGAGGCAGAAAAATGGAGAATCCTGGACTACTGTCTATATTTATTTTTAATTTTTGTGTATTGATTGATTGACTGATTGATTGACATTGCATACATAAGGGAGAATTGTTCCACAGCATCACCCTGGCACAAGGAACATAGATTGGGTATGCTATTCAATTTTCCTGACTTGGGCAGTTATTTAATTTTAATGTTAAATTATAGAATTAATTAGAAGTGACTACCTCATAGAAATTATTGAGATTTACATAAAAGTATAAGAATATCAATGTCCAGCTGTGTTTGGCACAAGATAACCACACTAAAAATGTTGGATGAAATTATTATGAAGTTGTAATAATTTTTATGAAAAATTTTTTTCAACAACATATTTCTAAAGCAGCAACTCATTTTGTAGTTCAGGCTGCCTGGGCACTAAAAATATAGGCCAATTTTACCTCATACTGGTAAATATTTTTCTGCCACAATTTCTTGAATGCTGAGATTATAGGTATGAAATAGCACACCTGGCTTGGACATTAACTTATTAATCATCATTTCATAAATAATGTTATTAAACAAATGTTTCTAGTATTAGACATTTTAAAAAGAAAAATTCTTTCGAGGAAAATGTATATGTGTGCATATATATGTGTGTACATGTATGAGCATATGTATATATGCATACATACATTTCATATGTGTATGTATTTAAACAGACATTTTATATATAAGTGTGTGTGTGTGTGTGTGTGTGTGTGTGTGTGTGTGTGTGTGTGTGGTTTGTTTAAGACTACTCCTTCTGGTCTCAAAATGCAAACTATGAGAACATACATATAAGTATTTTAGGCAGAATATATATGATGTACAGATATGCATATATAGGTAACAACAATTAATGAAAAAGAGGCTACTGATTTAACAAACAGCATGACAGAATATATGAGAAAGCTTATAGGGAAGAAAGGAAAGGAAGAAATGAAATATTACAATATAACCTTAAAAATTAAAGAAATGTTTTTTTAAAAGTAGTGCTTGAGCTATATTTCAGAATCCTTATCACAATTTTAAAGAATTCATAAAAATGGCTTTCTTTCTAGGCTGTTATATTGTATATGTGTGAGGGTATGGGGTTTGTCACAGAAGCCTTCAATGTCCATCTTTCTCAACTGTGAGTATGAAGTCATAGATGCCACTGAAAAATAGCTCCTTTGCCATTTAAAATCATTGTGTTCATGGATCATGGACTTCCACATGTTTTCTATCAACATCACAGACCAAAGACCTACAAGGTCTCTAACCTCAGAATGTGCCATGGACCTCAGCATCTGGTGGCAGTAAATCCCATAGATATCAACTTTGTACTCTGTTTCAGCATAGATCTTGTATACCATCTCAGCCCTTGGTGGCTACACAGGCCAAAGACATCAGTTTGGGCTATGAAACCCTATATGGTCCCTTGTGGTAGCCTAGCCCACAGACATTAACATGGGTGGCAGAAAAGCACAGACCATGCACGTCCACAAGGTATTTGGGAGTAACTTGGCCAAGGGACATTCAACTGTCAACCATTTTACAGTAACATGGTCATGGACATCAACAAAATGCGTGGCTTCATCAAGACCACAGGCCCCAACATGGCCCTCATTGGAAGCACGGTCCACAGATATCAGCATCCATTGAATTGATGACTTCTGGCAGTGGTGCTGGTTAAGAAGGAGTCAGTTTTCACGTGACTGACTACTGGGAGTTTGACCTTGCTCCTATGATTATAGGCAACAAAATCTGAATCACCTTCTTTTCCTTGTTCTCCTCCTTCTCCTCTTTCTCGTTCTCCTCCTTCATCTCCTCCTCTTCCTCCTCCTTCTCCTCCTCCTCCTCCTCCTCCTCCTCCTCCTCCTCCTCCTCCTCTTCTTCTTCTTCTTCTTCTTCTTCTTCTTCTTCTTCTTCTTCTTCTTCTTCTTCTTCTTCTTCTTCTTCTTCTTCTTCTTCTTCTTTTTCTTCTCCTTCTTCATCATAAGGGAGGGGTAAAGGCAGACCTGCGACAGATGGAAAGTGAACATAATCTGAATGCATGATGCGAAATTCACAAATAATCAACAAAATATTATGTAAGAAAAATCATGTTTGATATTATTATACATGACTATAATATGTTTGGTCAGATCCACCATCAATTCTCTCTACTCCAAGTTCTCCCTTTCAAAGTTCCCCTCCTAACTTTCTGTACTAATTTAAACCTCCCTGAGGTTACTGTTGAAGAAATATGCACATAATGATTTATCCATAATTTTTCATTATAATAATGTTAAGTCTTATGAATTTATTAATTTTATTCCTTATAAATTGAACATTAATCCCAAATGATTTTTCTTCAATTATGACCAGAATCCCATTGCAACACAAGGTCACTTAATGCCTTTTCTGTTTCCTGTCTGTAATTGTTGAACATGTTCAACAGTATCTCAAATATGCTTTCCAAATACTATCCAAATATTATTGAAATAATATTAAAATATTATTTGAAATTTCTGTAGTATAGTAATATTCTCTAATTTCAATATTATGCTGAACAGGCATATATCCTCTGCTCTAGGACTGTCCTAGACTGTAAGAAGAACAGAGACCCCTGCTGGACCAAAGATCAAGCTAGATACCTGAACTCCTGCCCCTAACTCTGACAGAGATTCCTGATGGACCAGAGGTAACTGGCAATGAGAAATACAGAAAGCAAAACGAGATATGATAAAAGTAAAGAAGAAACCAAAATCAAGTAACAGCACACGCATCCAACAAATACAAATTCAGAAATCAGCATCAAGACCAATATTCATTCAAAACCCAGATACCTTGTCAGTGTTAGAAAATAGTTAACTATTGATACCTAGACACTTGCTAGAGTCCTACTACATCAAGCCCTGAATATTACAGCATATCTAAAGCATAGTAAAACAACCTTAAAAACAGCTTTATGAAGATGATAGGAGTCCTCAAGTAGAAAATGAGTAAATTCCTTAGAGTTCCAAGAAAACACACACAAACACAAACGCAAAAAATGGTGGGAGGAAATAAATAAATCTTTTTAAAAATGCCAAGAAAGCCAAGACAACACAAACTATGTGAAGGAAATAAATAAAACCGTTCAAAACCTGGAAATGGATATAGAAGCATCCTGGAGATGGAAAAGATATGGAGGGGAACAGGCATGATAGACACAAGCATCACCAACAGAATACAAGAGAGGGAAGAGATAATATTAGATGCTGAATATACTACAAAATAAATAGATATTTCAGTCCAAGAAAACATTAAGTCTAAAACATTTTTAAAACAAAAAACCAACAACAACAACAACAAGATCAAACCTAAGAATAATAGTTCCTTCTCCAGCACCATGTCTACCTAGAAGCTTCCATGTTTACTGCCATGACAATAATGACTGAACCTCTGAAACTGTCTTCCAACCTCAATTAATGCTGTCTTTTTTTTCCATTTTTTATTAGGTTTTTAGCTCATTTACATTTCCAATGCTATACCAAAAGCCCCCCATACCCTCCCCCCCACTTCCCTACCCACTCATTCCCATTTTTTTTGGCCCTGGCATTCCCCTGTATTGGGGCATATACAGTTTGCGTGTCCAATGGGCCTCTCTTTCCAGTGATGGCCGACTAGGCCATCTTTTGATACATATGCAGCTAGAGTCAAGAGCTCCGGGGTACTGGTTAGTTCATAATGTTGTTCCATCTATAGGGTTGCAGTTCCCTTTAGCTCCTTGGGTACTTTCTCTAGCTCCTCCATTGGGAGCCTTGTGATCCATCCGTTAGCTGACTGTGAGCATCCACTTCTGTGTTTGCTAGGCCCCGGCATAGTGTCACAAGAGACAGCTACATCTGGGTCCTTTCGATAAAATCTTGCTAGTGTATGCGATGGTGTCAGCGTTTGGATGCTGATTATGGGGTGGATCCCTGGATATGGCAGTCTCTACATGGTCCATTCTTTCATCTCAGCTCCAAACTTTGTCTCTGTAACTCCTTCCATGGGTGTTTTGTTCCCACTTCTAAGGAGGGGCATAGTGTCCACACTTCAGTCTTCATTTTTCTTGAGTTTCAAGTGTTTAGCAAATTGTATCTTATATCTTGGGTATCCTAGGTTTGGGGCTAATATCCACTTATCAGTGAGTACATATTGTGTGAGTTCCTTTGTGAATGTGCTACCTCACTCAGGATGATGCCCTCCAGGTCCATCCATTTGGCTAGTTATTTCATAAATTCATTCTTTTTAATAGCTGAGTAGTACTCCATTGTGTAGATGTACCACATTTTCTGTATCCATTCCTCTGTTGAGGGGCATCTGGGTTCTTTCCAGCTTCTGGCTATTATAAATAAGGCTGCTATGAACATAGTGGAGCATGTGTCCTTCTTACCAGTTGGAGCATCTTCTGGATATATGCCCAGGAGATATTAGATATTTTCTTCCTTTACATTTCAAATGCTATCCCCAAAGCCCCGTATACCCTCCCTCAACCTGCTCTGCTTCCCAATCCACCCACTCCTGCTTCCTGGACCTGGCATTCCCCTGTACTGGGGCATATGATCTTTGCACGATCAAGAGCCTCTCCTCCCATTGATTGCTGACAAAGCCATCCTCTGCAACGTATGCAACTAGAGACACAGCTCTGAGGGATACTGGTTAAAATTCAGGTGACAGCAGATGCTGGCGAAGATGTGCAGAAAGAGGAACACTTCTCCATTGTTGTTGGGATTGCAAGCTTGTACAACCACTCTGGAAATCAGTCTGGCGGTTCCTCAGAAAACTGGATATAGTACTACCGGAGGATCCCACTATACCTCTCCTGGGCATATATCCAGTAGATGTTCCAACTGGTAAGAAAGACACATGCTCCACTATGTTCATAGCAGCTTTGTTTATAATAGCCAGAAGCTGGAAAGAACCCAGATGTCCCTCAACAGAGGAATGGATACAGAAAATGTGGTACATTTGCACAATGGAGTACTACTCAGCAAGTAAAAACAATGAATTCATGAAATTCTTAGTTAAATGGATGCATCTGGAGGATATCATCCTGAGTGAGGTAACCCAATCACAAAAGATCACACATGATATATACTCACTGATAAGTAGATATTAGCCCAGAAACTTAGAATACCCAAGATACAAAATGCTGTCAAAATAAGAGTTGCCTTGGACATAGTGTCTCTTCTTAGCAATGGATAACCTAACTAAAACACAAATTGGTACCAAGGACTAGGATATTGCTATGATAGGCCTGACCTTATTTTTGTTTGAAGGAATGAGGATTTGTGGACATTGGATTTGTAAGGCTATGGGATGCTTTGGTGGGGCTTCATGGACAGTCATAGTAAGATATGGAACATATTGGTGCTGAAAGTGTGAAGGCTTAGATTTTTCTTTAAACCTACTTTATTTAGGATTCTGAATATTTCAACTTCCTTTCTAGTCCACTGAGCAGAGAAGTGAAGAAATGAATTTGGTTGGGTAAAGACATGAGTAGGATCTAGGTGGAGTTGTAGAGAAGACTTGTTCAGAATATATTGCATAAAAAATCTATTTTCAATAAAAGAAAACATAGAGATGACTTTTACATGAAAAATAAAAATTTGAAAAGATACCATTGAGCTTGTTTTGTGTAGAAGCTGTAAAGCCGAGGGTGGACCTGTCTGTGATATGGTTTGTATACTCTATGAAACTACAGCAGAGAAAGCTGCTATTTTTTTTCTTTGTAAGTAATCAGTAGTAGATTGATTCTAGTGAGTAAGAGACCAAGTCAGTGTGTGTGTGTGTGTGTGTGTGTGTGTGTGTGTGTGTGTGTGTATGTATGTGTGTGTGTGTATGTGTGTGTGTGTGTGTGTGTGTGTGTGTGTTTATGGTTGCATTTGTGTGTATGTTTGCATGGGTGTGATTCTCGATTTCTAAGGACATGTGGATAAAACATACCCACAGTGTGGGCTAACATTAGAGGAAATCAGATTTTGTGTTTTGTTTGGTTTTCCATTAATGCTTTCACAACGTTAAAATGATCAAATTCATCCAACCTGATTGATGTTCCTGTGTCATTACATTACCACTTTTGGGAATATATCTTCAAGTGAGGCACAGCTTGGTGGCTTTGGCTTACCTAATATGTAGAAGGCCTGATTTCAATCTGCAGAACTCCACAAAACCAAGACAACATGACACAGTTCAGAGGGAAAGCATCTCATAGAGTCCTGTCTTCATAATATCTTTTCTTTTACATACTTTGCTGCAGAGTGTTAGATCCACACTGAGGTTGGTCTAATGCAATAAACAAGCAAATGTGGGACAATGAATATATCAAGTTGCTCCAATATAGTAACTACATTACTAATCATGCTATACATCAAATAAGATATTTGAACCTAACGTATTAAAACAAGCTTAGAAAAATAAATACTAAAGACTTGTGTGTTTTTCATATAATATAATATGTATTAATTACAAACATATTTGTTTAATTTGATGGGATGGCTAAAATGTTATGTTTTGTAATTTTATTATTGTTACAATAAAATTCAAGTCTGTCAGAGTTCTTACTAGAACTCTGTACTGTATCAAATCTTGGCAGACAAAATCATAGAAATTAATATCAAATACATATAAAATTTCCTTTAGTATTATTAAAAAACAAAATATTCTGTATCTCTCTTACAATCTTCTACTTAATATATTTCAAATAATCATAATTAAATAATGCATATGAAAATGTTTTAGGTATATAATGTCGCTGATATTTTAATAATGTTTTAGATATTTTAAAAATTAAAATTGATACCTAATTTCAAGTTGTGAATAATATCTGCTATTGTGATTGCCTGGGAGGTCAGGATTCACACTTTTCTAAAATTTAAATACTAAATCCTGAAATTGTGCTAATTTCATGAAATTATTCCAGCGATATGACTCAATAGCTAAAGGTATAGTACATTGTAGAGTGTTCTCAAATAACTTACAGACTCTCTGCTTTTCCCTCCTTGTTTAATAGACACCAACATTTCAATCTCTTGTTTGTCATTGATTCTTAGACTTCCTTTGAATTATCTAGTGTCTTCTCTCTTCACAATGAGGGCATTTTTAGTAATTATCTATTCTGATTTTGGAAGGCTTTATTACAGAAAAACATTCAGATAGTTCATGTGTCTAAGCCTTGCTTGAATAACTTTCGAACTTTCAACACTGCCAGACTCATTTAACTAAATGACACTTTCTATTTAGTGTGAGATGTCTCTGTGATTTTACAAGCTCTGAAATGACACATTTGCAGTATGTGTAGGTTCTGTACAATATCTATAATATGCAACTATGAAATAACTGTCTGACAGGAGAAATGGATCAACTTGATGTTAAAACTATATCTAGCATAAACCAGTAACAGACACAAGCATGGCATTGCACTGTGTTCCCCATGAAATTGTCAGCGTTCTTGGTTTACCATCATCCTGAGGGGTAAAATGCATCATTTCACATGTGAATCATGGAACTTGAGTTGTGTGATAAGCTATTCCGTCATTGAGCACAATTGAGTGCACATTAGTGCCATAACTATTAGAGGGGAAATGTACAGATCCAGTTTCTTTACTGTTGAGATCTGATATACATAAAGGTGTAAATTATTGATATTCCTACATATCAGATCAAAGAAAAGTCTATTTTCAGCTATTGATTATAAACATGACAACAGTTTTGATGTTGGCTCGCTTATTTTGTTTTTGAATTGTAACTTTTCACAAGGGAAAATATTAATAAAGTACCTACTGTTACATTTTTAAATGAAGATCTTAAAAAAAAAATCCACTTTTCTACCAAAATGACAGGATTATACTAGAATAGCAGAAAACAGTAATTGATAACTTTTAAAAAGAGAATAACTCCTACTTTGGAGCAATTCTTGCCTCTTTCAAACTCTAAACATAGTAAATCTTGCATGGAGAAGCCACTGGACTTCTGAAGTTTCCTTGTGTTGGCTGCCTGCTTTACTTTTGAATCCCTCTGTACAGCTCCTAGCAACCATTTCTTTCTCTACCCGTTAAACAAAGGGCAAAGTACTACCACACTAGGCAATGCCTTTGCATTGTCTATGTTTTTGAGTATAAGAACTACATTTTTCTTACAAGAAATTGGGCGTAAATTAATCTATGGGAATAAATGTGCAACTTGTTGCATGACATTTCACAGGCAACTGCCTTGAAAAGATTTTGACAGTTCATTCAGGGATTGACCAAAAGTATTCAATGAAATTGCAATGGAGTGTAAAACAATACAGCTTTTATTCATTGTTAGCTTTGATTGGACATGTGCATCGTGTTAGGATAGTAGAAGTAATTTGCTTTCTAGAGGCCCTGCTGTGATTCTTATTAAAACAAAAACAAAAACAAAAGTATGACATAGGTGATTTTAATAGGATTGTTGTTTAAATACCATAATTTGAATTAAGTTATTTCTGGAAGGTTACAAGCAGATGTCATTTATCTTTATTTTGAAGTAAAAAATAATAATTACTTGCAACTGAAGAATTGTCACTTTATTAAGAACACATCCTTTAAAATACCTAGCCACTCATTTACATCAAATAAATCCCCTGTATTCCAAGGCACCGTATTGAGAAAAGCAACCCAACTACATTTCTCAAACATGCCACGACAGGAACGCACCTCCCCTTTCTTTCCAACTCCTTCCTTGTAGAATAACAAACACTGATGATTTCTTGTCATTTATTGCAAACAACAATGCATATAGTATTTAATATATTTCTTTCATTTGAAAACTTCTTAAAATGAATTTTTCTTATTTATATAAATAATAAATTATATGCTGTGTCATCTCTAATACTTTCATATGCCTTTACAATTTTTATTACTAGGTACTGAATTCTCTTTGCAAATTTCCAAGTATCCTAAATTAAAATTCTTATTAACCTGTTTTCAGAAAAGCACACAAGGACTACTACCTCCTGGTGTTAGTTAAAATCATCCTGCCTTAAATCAAAGGGCTGTGGTGATTTGAATAGCCCATGGTCCATATGGACTTAGAAGTTTGAATACTTGGCCCATAGGGAGTGGTGCTATTAGGAGATGTAGCCTTGCTGGAGAAAGCGTTTCACTGTGGGGGTCTACTTGGAGGTTTCCTACCTTTAACCTATGCCCAGCATAGCACCCAGTCTTCTACTGCTTTCTGATCAAGATGTAGAACTCTCAGCTGCTCTAGCACTAAGTCTACCTGGACGCTGCCATGCTTGCCGCCCTAATGACAACAAGTTAAATCGCAAAATTGTAAGTCAACCCCAATTAAATGTTTTCCTTTATAATAGTTGCCTTTGTCATGGTGTCTCTTCACAGCATTAAAACCCTATCTAAGACAAGGGCTCTCTACAAATTCCATGCATCATAACTTACTTTTTCCAATATTGACCTTTACTCCACTTAATGTCCTGTACAAATATTCTTCACATCTCTACTCATATTCTGCTGCTTTCCTCACATCCCACTGATGTGTTTGTTTCTCATTTCATTTAGAAAAACAGATTCCCAACTCTTTGTGAACATAAAGATGCAACTTGGTTCTTGTATCTCTGGTTCCTTCTTTGTGGTGACTGGTGACTCCTGCATGTGAGTCCTCTACCTACTTACAAGACCCCAGTTGTTGCTCTTCACTACTAAAAGACTTCTCAATGTACCTTCTTTGTTGCTCTTTGATTTCTAGTCTGATGAGAAACATTTCTGTGTCAATCAACAAATAATGTATATTGTTATCTGTCATAAAATGCAAAAGAGATTCTGAAACCCAGATTTCATGAGTTCTGATTTACATTAAACCATGAGGGAATCTTCTTAAAATGTGATTCTCAGGATATCTGGACAATGTTTCTAATGTCAGTTAAAATGTCAGTTAAAATATTGATCACCCTGGTTCAAGGACTTGTCTGGACAACTAGTAATTATAATGCCTATTTCAACTCCCATTCTTTGCATTACCTCTTGATTTATATAAATTTTCACTATGCACTGGAGTATCATTATGGGTAACTATTATTAACTATTGTTGTTGATTGGCTCATACTTACTTTTCATCCCTAAAAATCCATGAGCAATGTTTGCCACATTGAATAATTTTTGAAAATCATTTTTATTCTCTCTTTTGTTCTTGGTTGTTCTGTCTTTTTCACTTCTCAGGTTCCTTACTTGTTTGATCTGTATGCATTCTCATGTATTTTAGGTTTAAACTAACAGGCTCTCAAATTTTTACATAGAGATTCCCTTAAATTTAAATATTATCTATTTCCAGGTTTGATTTGCTTTTACATCATCATTTCTGACATTATATCTAAGCACATTACTCTAGTCACAATGTCTACAATACTCATCATTTGCATTTGTCTTGGATAGCTGAAGGTATCTAAAACTTATTCTGTTTCCCCTGACTTCTGTTTTCTGACCTTAGAGGAACAAATTCTTATTTCCTACTTGCTCACATTAAATAATAAAGTAGAGTAAATCATGCTTTACCTTTCTTCCTCTTTGATATTCATCATCAAATCTAGCACAGTATGTCTTCAAAATATATATAGAGAGCTAGCCAATGGTTCAGTGCATAAAGGTCCTTGCAAATGAGCTTGATGGGCCCAAATTCCATCTCAAGAAACAATGTGATGAAATGAGAGAATCAAGTTTAATCACATGCCCCTCTCTCTATATATATACATATGCCTAAATGCAAAACATACAAATAACTAAACACAATAGTAACAGAAGAATTGTAAGAAGTCTAATTCTCTCACCAATTCCTTTTCTTATTCCCATAAACCTATGTTGTCTGCAATGTAGCAATCATCTAGACATTTGGTTTTCTGCTTCCCTGATGGGCACTGAAGATATGCTGTAAAAAAATTTCATAAATTCTGAAATCATACTACAAGGCATTCTGGGATGATTCGTAGTCTTTGAATAGGACTTGAGAGAAGGAAGATCTTGAGTTCCTGTGGTAGCTTGTAGCACCTGCTAAACCCATGTCTTTATGTGTCCTCTTGTCTACACTGTTTTTTTTTTTTCTCCTTGAACACACTCAGTATCAACACCATGTTTTGTTTGTTTGTGTGTCTTTGTATTTTGCTAACATAAACTCATTCTTGACATAGTAGTTGCCAAAGTCTGGATGAATATGAGAAATCCAGTCAATAAATCAAAGTAAGATTCTGTGGAGCTTTGATTATATACAAGTAATCAGAAACAAAACAAATCTCAATATTAAGTAATATTTTAGCAAGATTTGGTTCTAAAATATGAAAATGGAGGTTAGGGAAAAGGATGTTAAGAGATTTTTTCCAAGAGATATTCATAACTCAATGTTTTGAGGAATCTTTGGTTTTCCTCACATTGATGACTTTTGTAATCCTCTATAAAATTACACATCCCCTCCAGAGATTCCTTGTAAAAAAAGCTATTTTATGTTTTATTGTGGAATACATGAGTACTAGTATACTGTATATCTTATTACTTCCCTTTTACGTCTATTTAAATGAGAAGTCATGATTATGTAGCCAAGGTCTGTCTGTGTTTCTTAAACTCTATTACCCAATGTGTTTTCAGTATACGGAAAAAAATATAAGTTACATTTTCATGCAAGACATAGAATTTTAAACTTCATTATTTAATAATTGGAATTTATACTCCATGGAACATGCTTTCAAGAATGTGAATGAAATAAATTCATTTTAGTCATTCCAAAAATCAGATTGATAGGCCTGTGTTGCCTGCACTTATTGGGGAAATACACGGTTGCTTGTAATGTAACTCTATTTCCATTGGATCCTATTTCCTTCTCTTGGATTTTACACACATGGTATACAGACGATCATGCAGACACACACACACACACACATATTTGCATATCCATACATAAAATGTTATGTATCTTTAATAGAATCAGATAGTGAAATAGATGTGAGTTATGGCAGAAAATATAAAGCTAATAATATGTTAGTACTAATTCTATAATAGATTTCTTGATTTGGTGTTAGATAAATTCATAAAAATATAACTTACAATGAAAATATGAATTGGAATGTGAAGCCCCACTGGTTTAGAATGCTTATTCTAACTATATATAAAATCATTGGTATATGCAGACTTTAGGTCTAGTTATTTAAATGTCTGTTTTTCAGTATGGTTTGTTGTTTGTCTAACAAGCATAAACTCTCCCACTACCTAAATGGCTTCACTTTTCTTTCTTTCTCTCCTCCTGGCAGCTGCTGAAATTTAGAGCTTTCCTATCCTGGAAATTTTATTTTAATCTCTTAAAAAAAAAAACTGTCTTTGAGCTCTCTTTTCAGTCAATTCTTAAAGTTTTTATTAATGAGAATAATAATCCCCAAAGGAGATCCTGATTTTACCCTTGTCACTAGCCACAAAAAAAAAAACAAAACAAAAAAAAAAAACAAAAAACCTACCACATTCCACATTTCAGTAAGATTATAGCTGAAGGATTACTCACTGGAACACAGAGACTTAAAAGCAGTTTCATCTCCAAAAATACCAGTCAAACATGGATAAACACACACATAAATTGTAGTCCAAATTCGTTGTTCTACTTACAGGTACTTTGCCATATCAGAATCTTTCTTCATAGCAAATGATGCTGCTTGCTTAGTTTGGAGGTGGGGCTTATAAGTCGTGAGCCTTTCTGAAGCTTCCTGGTCTTTGCTATTCCCTGGGCCTCATGACACAATCTTCTTTCTTCAGGATGGACTGTTTTGACCCAGAGGAAATAAATATAGGACAGGAAATGTCAGATATCATGTAAAGTAATTGGTGAACTGTCTTTCTGTGATATGGGTAAAGACAAGGTAGCTCTTCACTCCATAGATGATTACCAGGCAAAAGTGTAAAACACAAGGCATCCTCACAAATAGTGCATACCTCCTCTGGCAACTGGAAATTTATAGTATCCTTGCATGCAATTCTTCACAGTTTAAATATATATATATATATATATATATATATATATATATATATATATAAAGGTTTCTTTTAAATTTCATGCAATAGTGATAAAACTGCACCATCATACTTGCAATGTGTCGTATAAAATATATTATTCTTCCCCCTTACTCAATCATGTAAAAGCACTGTTTAAATTTAAGTTATAGCTTTATTTCCATGTAATGGGGCATTATACATAAATAACAAAAGTAACTTCTCATTATAAATTGTTTATAGTTAAATATGTTATGACACCCAGATCATGATCTATAAAATGAGATAAAAATCAGAATTAATCAACAAAATATTGTTGCCTTGAAATCCATTAAGACACTAAGAAGCCAAACATGGGGCTTACAACAGCACATAGGAGACAAAAATACCAACTTTTAGGTAATACACTGTTGAGAAAGCTGTAAGGGTAACACACATCATAATAGAAGAATTTCAATGTTACAGACAGCATATTAGACCAAAATGATAAACTAGTACAAATGTATTAAAATAAATAAAATTGAAAACTGACAAGTGAAGATGCTTCTGAGAAAGAGGGAAAGAAAAGATTCTTATGTATTGCTGCAGGGAGTGAGAAATTGTACATGCAATCTGGAAAAGTGCTTATGCTGCTATAAAAAAACTAAACATTTACTTACCATGTGGCACAGTAATCTCCCTCTTGGAAGTTTATTCCAGAAACATAAAAATTTACTTCCAGCCTAAAACCTGTATATGAATATTCATGGCAACTCTGTTTGTTTCTTAGGCAAATTGAATGGTTTAAATATTTCCCCGTTTGGCAGCTTGAGAAATCCAAGTTTGCGATACTGAAAACGCAGTGTCTTGTGTGGCACACAGTGGCTTTTTCATGGTCAGACTGTGACTGTAACCTCACACTGTGGACAACAGACAACAGGAGGACATTCCTGATACAGATCTCGCAGATGTTGTCTTTACCCTCAAGTCTCATTTATTTCTCAAAAGCCCCGAATCCAAATACCATTTCATGAGAGTAAGAATTCAGCTGAATTTGAACAGGACATAGATATCACTCTGTCTTTCTGTCTCAGTTCATTTTAAAATTTTATTGTTTAATTTGTAATTATTTAATTGTGTATTTCAAAAGATATCCTCCTGTTCACATCTTCACTCATTGTTTAAGGAGGGTATAAAATGTATGTTATGGACGTAATCTCTTGTATAAACTGAAACTTGTTTTCTGGCAGTGATCATGTATTGATGTCCTCTATGGTTATGGCAGAACTACCCAAGTTATAGCTTGCATTTGAATGTGAGGATAGATACCTTCCTGAAGTTTAAATTGTGGGTGAGTCACTATTTATCTTATGCCTGATATGACCAGATGATGGATTATATTATCATAATTCACATAGAAGAATTAATGAGGCCTAAACCTAGGACCCCAATAAATGAAATAGCATCTGGATCAACTATTTCATCAGACAGTAGAAATATTTTCAGATTGTTTTCACCATGTCATAATTAGGTACACCACTATGGCAACAAAATGCAACTAAGAGGCCAAGTGTTGCCATATTTTTCAATGCAAAGTTTTGTAAAAAATAATTTGCTTTCATTTGGTTTGGTGGGAATACAATTTTAGGAAAAATATACTCCTTGGAGGGGGGATGGAGAGGAAAGTAGTTAACTCCTCAACTAAATGTGGTGTGCCTAGGAAGAGATATTAAAGACTATTAATTTTGGGCTGGAGAGATTGCAGAGGTTAAGAGCACTAACTGCTCTGCCAGAGGTCCTGAGTTCAATTCCCAGCCACCACATGGTGTCTCACAACCATCTATAATGAGATGCTATGCACTCTTCTAGTGTGTGTCTGAACACAGCTGCAGTATACTCATATTTATAAAAAATGAAATAAAATAAAATAAAAGACTATTATTTTTATAGTAATTTTTTAACTTAATTTTTAGAATCTTTGAATTCAGTTCACTACCCAGGAATTATTAGCACATATTTTTGTTTTTAAATTTTCACATTCAATTCATTCACTACTATGTAAATAAGAGCAACAACATACATTAAGCTACAATAGTGGCCTGGCAACATAATACAAAACAAAATGATTCACTTATATAATAGAGCTAGTAAGCATTGAGACTGTGAGTTATGCTTTAAATTCTATGATAAGAAATTTATATCTAAATTTATAAGTGATATCATCATTGGATTTATAATATTAGAATACTCAGTCTTTAATTTTAAGATATTTATACAAAGGTAACTGGATATAAATTTTTCAATAGTTAGATTGTCAAATACATAATAAATATTAATGTTAATTAATTGCAAGAAGTGAGAAAAATGTTCCTGAGAATTATGTTACCTTGTATGAAGATATTACCTAGGGGAATGCTTATCATGTTAATAGTAGAACATCTACTATCTATTGGAGAAAATACTATTGATAGACGTTCAGTTTATAAAGGATCACTATTACAGTTTAATGCTTTCATTTCTATTAAGTGAAAGATAACACTTAAGCTGGAGTTTGGTTAAGTTGTTAAATGTTATGAACCTGATTAACTCACAGTGGATTTGAAACAGAAACATGTGTATCTTGCTGAATTCTATAGCATCTCCATTTGCTTTGTATCACAACATATGCTTAGCAGATTGGTACTACACCATAGGTAGAGGATTGAAAGATAATTGGATTGTTAGTATAGTTCAGTATTCTCATTCTAGTATAAAACAACATGCTATGTTGCTATGCTATAGTATATGTTGAATATTTTAAAAGGCCACATAATAATGGAAAAACTGATTTACTTTCTGCAAACAAATTATCCAATGTGCTGGCATACCCTTTTTGAATATTTGCCATTAAAGTTTCCTCAGTATTACATATAGTAATATACTCAGGAATGAAATCTGCATTGTATAGAATTTATTGTAAATAATCTTTTCATATAAACTCACAAGATAATGCCACTGGACATATTTTTCTTTTATGTCACTACAGTGTTTTATTAAAATTCTATAAAATACCATAACACTTTTCCCAGATGCCACACACAATCAAAGAGTTCAGGGCCAGATGTACTGCGTACTGGCTGGATCCTTTCCTCTTGACATGATCAGCCTAATTTCTTTTTCTTTTCTTTTCTTTTTTTTTTTTTCTAGATATTATCTTATATAAGCCAATACTACCAGCCTAAGGATGGCATTGCCCATGATGACATTGGCCACCTAAATCAGTCATCATTCAGTCAACACAAAAGTGCATACAGGCCAATCTACTGGCAGCATTGTTTTTCAATTAAGATCCCCTCTTAACCAATATTTCTTTAGCTTGCATTAAGTTCACACAAGGCTAACCCACACACCCTGGCTTTCTCAGCTTGTTTTTTAATATATTCCTTGACAACCTGCCGAGTAAGTAGCACCACCCACAGTGGTCTGGGTTCTTCAATAGCAATCATTAACCAAGCAAACACACCTACAACTTGCCCATAGGCCATAGAGATAGAGGCATTTTCTCAATTGAGGTTTCCTCTTTTTAGACTATCCTAGGTTCTATCATGTTGATAAAAGACTAAACCATATAGCTACTTAAGAACAGGAATTTATTTAAGACTTTTGAAACATAAGTAGACTATTTTTGTTCTTACCATCAAAAAGATATCAGATGTGAGAAGATGTTATTATAGTAGCAAATTTTATACATAAAATGGTTTTGGTATGTTTTGTGTTTTCTAAGACAGAGGTGTGAGGGGTTGCATTGGTTGATACTGCAAAGGTATCCCCAGAAAAATCAAGCTATGTGACAGACTTAGTATAAATTATAAATGGTAGTTAATTTGAGACCTGGAGGAGGAAGAAGAGGAGGAAAGAAAAAAGAGAGAGGTAGAGAGAAGAGAAGAGGACAGCCAGGTCAGGGACACATAAGAAAGAGGGAGAGAGAGAGAGAGAGAAAGAGAGAGAGAGAGAGAGAGAGAGAGGAGAGAGAGAGAGAAAAGATGGAGAGAGAAAAGATGAAGAGAGAAAAGATGAAGAGAGAAAAGATGAAAAGATGGAGAATAAAAAGATGAAGAAATGAGAGAGAGATGGAGGGGGAGTGTAAGGGGGAGAGGGAAAGAGGGAGAGGGGGAGAAAGAGAGAGAGAGAGAGGAAGAGAAGAGGAGAGGAGAAGAGGAGAGCAGAGAAGAGAAGAGAGAAGAGAATAGAAGAACAGAAGAGAAGAAGAGAAGAGATGAAGAGAAGAAGAGAACAAAGAGAAGAGGAGAGGAGGAGAGGAGGAGAGGAGAAGAGAAGAAGAGGAGAAGAGGAAGAGAAGAGGAAGAGAAGAGGAAGAGAAGAGGAAGAGAAGAGGAAGAGAAGAGAAAGAGGAGAGGAGAGGAGAGGAGAGGAGAGGAGAGGAGAAGAGAAGAGAAGAGAAGAGAAGAGAAGAGAAGAGAAGAGAAGAGAAGAGAAGAGAAGAGAAGAGAAGAGGGGAGGGGAGGAGGGGAGGAGGGGAGGAGAAGAGGAGAAGAGGAGAAAAGGAGAAGAAGAGAAAAGAGAAGAGAAGAGAAGAGAAGAGAAAAGAAAAGAAGAGAAAAGAAGAGAAAAAAGAGAAGAGAAGGGAGAAGAGAGAAGAGGAGAGGAGGGGGGAGGGGAGGGGAGGGGAGGGGAGAGAGAGAGGAGGGGGAGGAAGGGGGAGAGGGAAAGAGGGAGAGGGGGAGAAAGAGAGAGAGAGAGAGGAAGAGAAGAGGAGAGGAGAAGAGGAGAGCAGAGAAGAGAAGAGAGAAGAGAATAGAAGAACAGAAGAGAAGAAGAGAAGAGATGAAGAGAAGAAGAGAACAAAGAGAAGAGGAGAGGAGAAGAGGAGAAGAGGAGAAAAGGAGAAGAAGAGAAAAGAGAAGAGAAGAGAAGAGAAGAGAAAAGAAAAGAAGAGAAAAGAAGAGAAAAAAGAGAAGAGAAGGGAGAAGAGAGAAGAGGAGAGGAGGGGGGAGGGGAGGGGAGGGGAGGGGAGGGGAGGGGAGGGGAGAAGAGAAGAGAAAAGAGACCCAAAAGTCCTTTTATAGTAGGCCAGGCTCCAGGTAACTGTTGCTAGGTAACTGTTGGGTGGAGCCTAGAGGAAATGCTAACTCTAATATTGTGTATACATCTTATATCACCATGTCATATAACATACATATACAATCTGAAATTTACTGAACATATTTCTTTTCTTTTCTTTTCTTTTTTTTTTTTTTTTTTTTTTTTTTTTTTTTTTTTTTTTTTATAAAGGACAACATTTAATTGGGGCTGGTTTACAGGTTCAGAGTCTCAGTCCATTATCATCATGGCAGGAAGCACAACAGTGTCCAGGCAGGTGTGGTACTGGAGGAGCGGAGAGTTCTACATCTTCATCCAAAGGAAGCCAGGAACAGACTGTCCTCAGGCAGCTATCTAGGAGTAGGATCTCAAAGCCTAAACCTACAGGGACTTCCTCCAACAAGGCCACACCTCCTAATAGTATCACTCCCTGTGCAAAATATATTCAAACCACCACACAGGCCAAACATATTCCTACCCTCTTCTCCAGTCAAATGAGGAAATCATCATTTGTCCTTGTGCCTTCCATCTAGGGAAGCTTTGCTGATATTGATGTTCTTTCTACTTTGTAGAGCTTCAGCCTCCTCTTCAGTTCAGATGGCAATTGCTATGAATTTTCCACAGCTATCCACAGAAATCTAGATGTCTCTTTACCCCAGGTATCCCTGGGACCCGATACTGATTGATTTGATTTCTCATCTTCTCTGTGACTTATCTCCACATCTGAGTAGTAGGTTCTTTACAGCTGATGCAGGAGGATGCTTTTCAAGCTTGTCATACATACACATGTTGAGTAAGAAAACTAGATTGTAATCAGCTCTCAGTTCATGGTGACATTTCTTCTGGATGTACTGGGACACTGGCTGTACCAGTCTGGGCATTTGTCTGTTGCATCTGGGACATCCTCTGTGGTTACAGCAGCCACTATATCAGGTTCAAAGGTACCAATCCTGCTTCCTGCCCTTACACTCATCCTTCTTTGTCATCATATTGACTGAGCTGAGAGAGTCTTCCATATCAGACAGACATGCTACAAGCTCCTCCAGGCACTCAGCAGAAGCCCTTGTTTCCAGCCTGACCCCTTTTATCCTTTTGGTTCCTTCCTCTTTGCCACACAGTTTGTCCTTCCTGTAAATTAGCACACTTCTTTACAGAAACCACACTTTCATACCAAGGTTTCTTTCAGGTTCTGTGTATTTCTGGCAACAATACCCTTCTTTATTATTCTCTCTACCTCAGCAATGAATAATTCTCTGCCCTACATTAGTACAGTTCCCAGGGTGAATGAACATGTTAGGGAAGAGGTAGTGCATCAGAGAGTGACCCTCAGCACAAAAGTAGGGAACTTCTACCCGTATAGTCTTTTACAAAGGGGGAGTTTCTTTCCTGTTTAGAAGTTTGAGCTTAAAGTTTTGCTATCTACAGGAGCAAATATAGAGACAAAGTGTGGAGCAGAGACTGAAGAAAAGGCCATCCAGAGACTGCCCCGCTGGGGATCATCCTAAGTACTGTCACCAAACGCAGACACTATTGTGAATGCCAAAAAGTGAATGCTGACAGGAGACTGATATAGCTGTTTCCTGAGAGGCTCTGCCAGACCTGACACATACAGAGGTGGATGCTCGCAGCCAATCATTGAACTGGTCACAGGGTCCCCAATGGAGGAGTTAGAGGAAGGACTGAAGGAGCTTAAGGGGTTTGTAAACCCATAGTAAGAACAACAATATGAGTCAACTAGAACTCCCAGGATCTAAATTACCAACCAAGGAGTACACATGGAGGGACCCATGGATCCAGGCATGTATGTAGCCGAGGATAGCCTTGGCGGGAATCAATGGGAGAAGAGGCCCTTGGTCCCGTAGAGCCTCCATGCCCTAGTGCAAGGGAATTCGAGGGTAGGGAGACAGGAATGGGTGGGTGGGTCAGGACACAACTTCATAGAAGCAGGAGGGAGGATGAGATATGGGGATTCTGGGGGCCAAAATCAGGATATGGGATAATATTTGAAATGTAAATAAATAAAATATCCAATTAAAAGAATCACACAAAATAACAAAAAAGGTGTATTTGTAATTATTGCTACGCATTTTTAGTTTAAAATATCAGAAAAAAATAAATCAGTTAACAAAAATTTAAACCTAAAAAAATTCCAGGCAAACAAAATATTCTTCCTATCCTCTCTTCCATTGTTGTTCCCCTAAAAAATGCTAATAAATTGTCTTGTCCCCACCCCACAAAGAAAGAATTTGTTAACAATTCTTTATTTCAGTCTCCTTTCATTATAGTATCAGAAACATTTGTTACTATGATTATAAGAATTTATCATTCTAACTTTATTAAATTTTATAAATAGCATGTATTCAAATAAAACATTTATTTTCCTAGAAAAGAAACTATTCTGTTAGTAAAACATCTAGTAAGTTGTTACTATCTTCAAATTTCTCCATATAGCCACACCTTAATGAAAACATTGTGGCTGTGTTCACAGCAAGCATTGCAAGTCATATAGATATATTCCTGTGCTCATTTCCCTGGGCCCCATGGTTCTATGTGCTATTTTCATAGACTTCTTATCACAGAGAGTAAGCATGGTCTCTAATCTAGAAAATAAGTGCTCTAATTTCTCATCGCATGAAGGGCATCTGAATGAAAACATGGTTTTGACAATTTGGGTCAAAAGAATCTCCCATATTGATGTCAAATAACCAATTACTTATGGACTTGAAAAGAGCTATACTTAATTATTGCCATTGAAGTAGATATTAATATTTACTGTAAATAGAAACTTATTGGCCCTAATTATTAATATTATTCTCATTGTCTAGAGGACAGTTTGAAAGCTAATGATCAAGACACAAATGAAGTAGCATTGCCATTTCTCACCTTCATATTGTTATTGATTAGTTAGTTATATACTAAGGTATCAAAATTCTATCTGAATGGGTCTCATAGTATATTATATCTCATAGCTGGGATTGCTGTTGCAAATGCTCAAGTCTGAAGAGTTTTTAAGAAGCATGAAATATATCTTGTAGATAGGTTAGTTGTAAATTCTTTGGGAAAAAAAGCTCTTAATAAAATTGGTATGAGCCACTGTGTCCATTACAAAACAGCCCCAGTCTTTATGAATTTGGAACACATTTAGCTATATCAAACTCAATCGAAAACACTGTCCCTCCTGTGGTTAAATTAGACTCTCGGTTAATAGACTGTAAAATATAAAAAGTGACAGAAGAACGAAAACCAAGCTGCTCCAACAAGGCAGAAAAAAACACAATCTAATTTAAATAATAAATGAAAACCAAAGTTTCAAAAACCAATAAGCCTATGATGGAGACTGAGGGCTGCAGAATTTTCAGCCTCTGCCTTTCTCTCCTGAAATTTGCCAATGACAGTGAAATTTAATACGGAAACCATGACAGACAATTATGAATTTTTTTCATAGAATACAGACAAAATTAGTAAAGATGAATTGAAAAATAAAAATCATGATTTGATTACTTTTATGTTGAGATTTCATCTGTCACTTAACTAGAGGATGTGTTTGTTTTCTGATATCAATCATGGAGAAAGTTTAACTGAACCTTGTCTCTCTGAATTTTATAGAAAACAGAATTTTGGAGGCATCAGACAACTGAAAATTAATGATTAACATATTGAATGATGTCTCAGTTGATGCTGTCAATCCTTTAACTATCTGAAATTAAAATAATTTGTAACTTCAGAAAATGAAACTATTCTGAATAATTGTGTAAATTTCAAGTAAATTAGCTGTGACTCTGCCAGGAAGATTATTTGCTAAACCACAATAACTCAGAAAAATTGAAATAAGGTTAGACTTAAATGATAGAAATGGTTAAGGGATGCCAACTCTGGATGCCCAGTAATTCTGGGATTATGAAAAAATCTAGAGCATGCTGTACTGTAAAGCTAGAGAAATATGACTTAGAGCCAAAGAGAGAATTGCATCTGTAGTGTGAAATACTAGAACAAGAATGAAGAATTCATCCTGATGTATGAAGCTCCTGCAGAGTGATGCCATCACAGTGAGAAAGTAGGAAAGAGATAGATACCTGGTCTCCCATTTTGTTCTCATCACTTCTAGATCTGTTCCTGTGGGGCATTAGTAAGATTTCAGAGAGCCACATGTTAACATCTTGACAGTCAGTGATATAGAAAGAGGAATGAGGATATAGCATCTACAAAAATACCAGATTCTCCAAATAAGCGATTGAGTTCATTATAAGTAATAAAATTATAGTAAATGGTAAAGAAAAGCCAATGTCTTCAGGAGAGGTGAAAAGGAACACATGCTCTTAGGGACGAAGGATACATAGTTTACTATGTTTTGGTTCCTGAGAAACTGCCTGGAAATCAGTCTCCATTGTGCCCCCCAGCTCCCAGCTGCTGCTAAACAGTTTATGGCTTGTAAGACAATATGAGCCTTTCTCAAAATATGTATCCAAGTCTAGTGAGAGGAAAGTGAGACTTGATCTTTGTAATTGGCAATTGTAGATAATGGTTTCCATGAAAGGAGCAGCTTGACAAGATAGTGAGGATAATTGATTAGGAAGGGTGTATGAGTAAAGGAAATGAAAAATAGGCTGTTTCTATGAAGAGCCTCAACAGTAAAGAGTAATGGGCTGGGAATGGAAAGAAACTCACAACACAGCTTATCTAAGGAGTAGTAAAGTTGGTACATGGAGAGTCAACAGCAGTGACATTGGCTTGGATAAACTGACAGTTGTTAGATCAGCTGTGATGGGAGAAAAATGAAAATATTTACAGCAGCAAGAATAGTTCATTGTAATCATGTACTTGTTGAGTCACTTCCTGGGGTTTCTATACCCTACAGAGGAAATAATAAAGTGAGATGAAGATTAAAATAGCATGCTGACATGTGTGAAAAAATGTAGTGTCATAACATCATTGATCACATGGTTAGTGGTTCTCTTAAGTGAGTGGACATGAGTTTAAATTATGTTCAATCCATAGTAGTTACTAAGATGGTAATCTGAAGTAGTTTCGATATTTGATTCCACTAGAGTTTGGCGTTGAACAGTACAAAGAAGGGGAGGAAAGCTGCAGAGATTGAAAGGTCCATGCACGAAACAGCCATAGGCCTATCATAGATTTTTTTTTTCCAGTGAGCACTTTAGATGATTAGGCAAGGAGATATTCAGTAGTCAATAAGATCAAAGACTTATGGACTTTAGGAGTAAAGACTTGTTAAGAAAAATGATAATAGAACAAGAAAAATGGAAAGATAATTTAGATTATAGATGCAATAGGAGATATTTTAAATTAAATTAGCATAAACTAAGAATACTGAGAGCATACACTCTTATATAATATCACCCTAGAGGTTAGATTAAGGTGTGAACTTGAGATGATGAATCAAACCTTTTAGTTGAAATATTATTCTCTTCTGAGAAGCTAATATAATATTGCAAATGGACCAAATCTGTAGGTATCAGAATACCAGACTTAAATTCTCTCAGTTACCAAGACAAAGAAGATTTCATACAGTCTACACAGATGGAACCTCATTCAGGAACAGAAAAGTATATGAATCTCCTTACTTAGTGTTACATGGGTTACACTTCAGGACATTTGTATCAGTGAATTGGAAAATAATTAGAAATATCCTATAATCTCACTTACATGTGAAGTCGAAAAAGCAGTCATAGTAAGGAGAATGTTGGTTTCTTGAGTTTGGGAAAGCTGAGGATTCTGATCAATGAGTACAAGCTTCATTTCTAAGAGCATGGGCTCTGGAACAATAATGGCCACTGGATGGCCATTGTTGGATAAATCTGTGTAACATAATGTGGTCATCTCAGCTGTTCTCACTGAATACTCCATTATGGCCATGTGAGGCGACAGCTGTGGTAATATAGTTGTAGTCATTCTTTCACAAACATACCTATAAAAATGACCAGCACAGTAATGTTTTATGAATTGTGTCATTTGTATCTCAATATAAGGAGAAAAGTTAATCAAATAAGCCATGTTTTGAATGGCAAGTTATTCAAATTAAAAGGGATGTTAATGATATTTGTCTATGACTTCAATAAGGGAAAGAAGGTACAGCATAGCTCATGATAACATCTGCAAATAATGTTTAAGGAGGAAGAATACAGTGATGCCCTATTATGAATATACCTCTTATATTCTAAGAGTCTGGACTTCTGCTGTACCTCACTACTAGAGTTAATAATATACCATGAAGTAATCTAAAACTTAGCACTAATATCCTATCTTTTACTCAAGCTATTTAACTGGTCTTTAAGTGAAAAATCTACGTTAGCAGCCTTGGATCTACCAAATAATCTACTTTTATAATTGAATCTAATACACACCTGTAATCTTCAACCATACACTCTTCCATGTACCTGTAACAGATGTATAAGTTGAAAGAAACTTCCTAAAATCTGTCATAAAATTTGAAAGCAGTCTTTTTTCGATCTTGGTCAATGAAAATGATGTTGTTGTCTGACTAAATTGGAGGCAGTGATTTAAGCCCCCTTTGAGCTATAAATATTATCTGTTAATTTAACTCATTACTTCCAAATATCAATATTTCCATGTTTTCCAATAAACACAGAGCTAAGCACTTTGTTAGGGACAGACACGCAGGGACACATATACAAGGACAGAAACATATGTATGCAGGCATTGATCCAGACTCATAGATAAGACAGACAGAAGACAGGTAGAAAACACAAGTAGCATGAGGTAGAGAGGATAAATCTGGGTTTACTCTTATTTAAAACACTTGAAAGGGAAGTGATTTTATTCATTCCTTAATATGGATCTGATGTAATATTGGCAAGTAAGATTTAATCTCTAAAGTGTATAATTTAGGCAGTAAATTTCAAATTCAGGCAGATTACCTGGACACAACAGCAAATAATGTACAGATATTACATGGTATCCAGAGAGGATTTAAAATATTTACAACCACCACTGGAATAAGAAAATACCAGGTGAAGAGGAGAAAGAAAAAAAAAAAAAAAAAAAAAAAAACGTATGCAAAGGACAAAGAGCCATGCTACAGAACTCTTTGTACCTGCTGTTTCTTGAGACACCAGGAGAAAACAATGGTAAGTTAATTTTGGCCTTGGAAATAGATCATACTGTGGTAACTGTGTGCTCTGCGCTTCAGTTATCAATCTAGAGTCTTGTCAGAGGATCACAGAACATAGCCTTCGGGAAAGCCTCCAACAGTCTCACAGAGGCAGCGCTGTGTTCCTGCTTGATTTATACAGGTAAAAGTATTTGCTGCTCAGAGCTCCAACAAATCCTTCTAGGGTCACTGTTTACCTTCTGAATGAGGGCACAGGGACAGCGGAAGGTAGGGACTTGTGGGCTGACCAATATGTTCTGAGTTCACAGTGTGTACTAGAGATGCATAGCCTGAGATTGTGCACCAGCTGAAAAGACTGTCATAGACCTCAAGTCTAACGTTGCCACTCATCAACTAACACGCATTATATGTATTGCTTTCTGATTGCAGTAAATTAAGGTCATCTAGGGATGAAGATATTCACATTCTGAAATACACAGAGTGAAATGAAGAAATCTATATCAACAAATAGATTTTGATAAGAAACAGTCGATGTTTTTTGCATATATTGGGTTTTAATACCTAAAAATGGGTTACTTTTTTTTTCAAAATTTACTAAGAGCTATC